>NC_088332.1:43242500-43402500 GCF_036884655.1 Musa acuminata AAA Group
AATTAAAAGTCTCGAAATAACATAAACCCTAACTCGATCATTTTGCGCCGACGGAAAGAACATAAACCCCAACTTGATCTTTTTGTTTTGATAGCGATCCAGGTCGAGATCACTAGTACATGTACCGATAGCTTACAACCTTTAAACCTTTCTAATTCAAAGTCTCGAAATAGCATAAACCCTAACTCGATCTTTTTGCGCTGAGGGAAAGAACACAAACCCCAACTTGATCTTTTTGTAGTGATAGCGATCCAGGTTAATATCACTAGTAAATGTACTGATAGCTTACAACCTCTTACCATTCTAATTAAAAGTCTTGAAATAACATAAACCCTAACTTGATCTTTTTGCGCAGATGGCGATCCAGGTTAAGATCACTAGTAAATGTACTGATAGCTTATAACCTTTAACCTTTCTAGTTAAAAGTTTCAAAAGAACGTAAACCTTAACTTGATCTTTTTGTACTGATAGCGATCCAGGTCAAGATCACCAGCATTTTTGAAGGAACATAAAATCCTAACTTGGTTTATTGCTACCAGTGATGATCCTGTTCCATATTCATCCAGATTCTTAAATCTATTCCCTTTGAGATTTATCTGAGACAGTTATTCTTGTTTCTTGGTTATTAAAGTCATCAACCTTGGTATTATTTGGAAATATGTTGATAGTTCATATATAATCTTTTGCATAAATGATTGAATCGTCCATGGATCTGGAAATCTTTTGTTGGTATGAGTTCTCAAATAATCTAAATTTCTGAACGTTCAACAGCTGCTGATGTTTTCCTGTGGAAGAACAAGAAAGCCTCTGCTGCTGTGCTTGGTGGGGCCACGGCTATCTGGATCTTTTTTGAGTTGATGGAATACCATTTACTTACTTTGTTCTGCCACTGCCTTATATTGTCTCTTGCTATCATTTTCCTCTGGTCAAATGCTACTTTCTTGATCAACAAGTGAGGGAATTACTACTAGTTTTGTTTCTTATGATCTGCCTTTGAATCAGATGAAACTGTCCAATCACTTACACATGCTTTCTTCATAGTAGGTCTCCACCTCACATTCCTGTGGTGAGCATTCCTGAAAATCTGGTGGTGGACATTGCACTTTCTCTCAGATATGAGATCAATAGGGGTTTTGCTGTTTTAAGGGAAATTGCAACAGGACGTGATCTGAAGAAGTTCCTCATTGTATGGTGCTTGATATACTTCTAAAAGAGATTTTGGTGTTCCGAATTATTTTGGTTTGGTCCTGATTTGACTTTTTGGGTTCAGGTGATTGCTGGGCTGTGGGTTCTTTCAACCGTCGGGAGGTGCTGCAATTTCTTGACTTTGTTTTATATAGGTAATGTGATCTCAGATTCTTTTTTTTTAATAATCTAGATCTATGTTTACCTTTGCATTGTATCTGAACATTGTTCTGCTTTGCTTCTGATGAAGTCTTTGTCACGCTGCACACTGTGCCTTTCTTATATGATAAGTATGAAGACAAAGTTGATGCGTTTGCCGAGAAAGCATCAGTGGAGTTCAAGAAGCACTATGCAGTTTTTCAGGCCAAGTATTTGAGCAAGATACCTAGGGGACCATTGAAAGACAAAAAGTTCCTATAGGCAAAAAGGTACACTGTGGCTCCAGTCCTTGTTATGACCACTTTATTTTGCTTTGAACTCTTCCTTATCCTGAACGAAGTATCTGGTCTTTGATAATGTTAATGTGGTAGCTGGGAGCTATTCCAGGTTTTTATGACATGGATCATACTTATGTTGGTATTATCATTCCAAGCATTAGCATTGAATTGTCTGCCATTTTCACTAAATATCTGATTCTGTAGAATCTACGTTATGGTTTTATACATGTGATGTTTAGGATTATATGAGCCTGTTAGGGTTTATATTCATTTGTTAGTCGTTCGGCGTCATCTTGGAGGATCTTGTAACTACCTAGATATCATAAAAATTGATCCACATTTGAAGCTTATCATAACAATTTCATGTTTTCTGTGGAGTAAATCTTTTTTCATGGTCAGTGGATTTCCTTCTTTTCCATCTTTGTCCTATAGAAGACATCAAAAAGAATCCTCAATAAGAATATGAAATTTCGGTTTGCTGCTGTGTGTATATATACATTATTTTCAGAGCTTTAAGAAAAGGTAAAGGCTATTTAGGTAAACCATTTAACTAACACAAAATTGGAAATTTGTTAAGTCCAGTAACATGCTACATGATAGAAGATCTTGCAGAATTGGAACTATTGATGATATGGTGACTATGATAATCTTGTACTTTATCAATGATACAAACAAATCAGCCTAAAGACGAGAGTCGATGTTGTGATTGATGATAGTGGTCTGTTCTGTTTGCTTTTTCTGTTTTGAAATGTCAATTTCAAACGACAAAACAATTTTCATGTTCTCCAATGACAGGTTCATATCATTTCCATTGTTCCAGGTTTGGACAAGCCAAAGATATTTGATGAACCAGAAACACCTAATTAAATAGGTTAGATAAACTTGATATTGTAGCTGTCAGAAGGAACAAGATATATTTGTGTTTAGCAGTATATAAGTGTTCTCGTCCGTTTGGGGAAGTTCTGATATACATAGAAATATGAATTACTAAAATCAAATTTATTAGATCTATGGTTGCTTGTTGGTTTTGATCTGTCTGAATTTAAAAGAAATGTTTCTTTCATTATTTAATTGTCGTTTTTTCACCATGTTCCGGGATAAAGGCAATGGCCTTTATGCATACTTCCTGACCTCCAGTCATAACATTGGTAGTCTTACTTTTGCTTCTACAGGGTGAATGACCAATCCTCTGGAGAATCGGGTTCAGGTTCAGGGAAGACAATGAGTTTGATTTAGGATTTGGCTATAAATCTGATCTTTTATGTCATAATGAGTGGCTAGGGAGGGTGTTAAGATTGCATGCATCAGTTATATGAATGGTGATAATCTGTGTCACAGAAATTAAATTTCTTCCCTGTAGCAGGTCGTGGGGACAAAATACACACCTGTCAACCAAAACATCTGGTCTAATTTTATGTCATCATTATTAGTTGAGCTAGATGCATACAGTAATACGAAGAGTGCTGCATCAGTCTAGTGAGAGGAGGTTCAAACTAGATAGACAAAATGATGCAGAAAAACACTTGTTGGGGAAACTTCTGATTCATTAGTTGTAAAAAAAAGTTACATAGATAGTAGAAGTATCTTTAATTTATGATTCATTAGTTGAATAATGCGATAGTAGAAGTATCTTTAATTTATGATTCATTAGTTGTAAAAAAAAGGTTTCAAATTAATATTTACATTATGATGGTAGAAATTATTTTGGCCCATGATTCCAAGTTTTTTAATTTGTTAACATGGCATGATGGTAGAAATTTATGATTCATTAAGATATATATGCTAGGGCTTTTGTATAAATATTATTTCTTTTAGCTTAAATCAGCAGGCTTTTGAACTTTAGCTTAATTTGGACTTTCTTATTCCTGATTTATAGGGCGCACACAAAAAAGAAAAAAAAAACCGAAGATTGCTTTCAAACACAACTAGAAGACAAACTTAAATTTTTATTTCACATTTTAGAGAGTGCTGATGTCTTAGGACGATGGCGAGATTTTTTTTAATTCGCAATGTCACTTGTTCAACACCGTCATGTTCCGTTACAGTTAAAATTTTGAACAATTTTAATGGTTAGTAGGGTGTTTGAACAATTTGCTGCTTTGCAGGCATGTCAAGTAAACAATTATTATGTAAATTGTTTACATGTAACAAGTGATAGGGATTCCTAGATGAGTAAATGTGTTCAGATAAATTGCCAATAAACAATTATTATGTAAAGTAAATTTTCCATAAAGAACCATTTTCTTCCTTGATGAAACAAAGAATTATTAACGTCAAGATTCAAAAATTTTCAATTAAGCCGTAGTCATACATCATCCACAATCAACTAATTATGAATTAAGTAGCAAGCTGAAAGGCTCATGACTAAGTAGTTATTCCATGTCTTAAGTAGAAACTAAGAGAAGAACCACCAAACTCATCAAATTCCAGGCATAAAACTACAAGCCAAAAAGGGAGTAAACAGCAGCCACTTCTATATAGTGTTTGATGGACAAAATCACACCAATTGTAACTCAAAACGTCACTAGACCAAGTCACCAACAAAATTCACCAGAAGAAAGCAATTTAAAAACAGAAACTGACTCTACGCAATTGAGATGCTTTAAATCTGTATTGACAAAGTCAAAAAATAAAAAGAAAAGGTGAACTCTATAAATCCAGACAAGCATCGCATCTTACTCCACGCACAAATCCAGGCAAGCATGCTTCGCATGAATATCTGTGACATCATCAGACTTAGCACACTTCTGAATTCCAGGATTGTTAGCTAAAAACCTTTGACATCAGACTAAAGCGAACATATTATTGCATCTATAGATGAACCTTTTATCACAATCTACAACTTGCTCATCTATTTGGATCACCATCTAATTATTTATTTCATATGCTCCATTGGAGCACAATTTTTGCCCCAAGCAAAATTGACACAAAGTTGTATTTGGCAGCACTAACAATAATCCCACATGTAGAACAATGCCCCTTATTCTATGCAACACTCGTGAGAAAACTAAGCTGCAACACAAATATCTCACCTTTTTCAGTTTTATACTCCTCCCGAAACCATTACAGTTAACTTTGAAAGAGTTGAGCAAGTAATCAGCTATTGCTACTTCAGCTAGTCCTAACTTACCGACAAGAATGCAAAATTGGAAGTCAGCTAGCATGGGCAACTCGGGCATAAATTTTACTGTGGCATAAGGTACACTTACTTGTATATAAAAATGGATTATATCAAATTTCACATTAGTAAAATAATTTAAATCCTGGTTTTCGTTTTAAAAAATTAGGCAAAAGGTAAATTTTTAGTGATTTTATGTCTAGAAAATTCGGGAAACATTAGTTATTAGAAAAAAATATCGTTGACATTTTGATTAGCTCAATATGGTTCAAACCCATATGTGTATGGTTGTCCGAAGTGCTTTCGAAGTGAAAATGTAAAGCTTTGAAGGTGTGACTTGCACGAAGACCAAAATCAAAAGAGATTTTTTTTTTGACCAAAATTGAAATTAAGTTAGTAATCAAAAGTCATCAAATGTGAGTATGACTAGTTCAAAAGGAGTCATATCTTTTGTGATTGTCTTCCTCATTATATTACATTTCTTGTCATAATGGATGAAAAGAAAGTTTATGCTTGTCTAAATCTTTATCCACGTAAAATAGATGAGTGGAAAGTGACGAGAATTCCACGATCACGTGTCAATCGATATTGTATTCTGTATCATTGGTGATGACCTAAGGTGTATAGATAAAGAAAATTAAGTTAGAAGAAAACATTTGAGTTTTTTGTTCTTCGAGAAAATCATAAAGGTATATGTGTGATGAGGATATGCTATACTTTAATTTATATATAATAAAAACTCAGGAAAATAAAATGTATATAAAAAGACTTATTGAAATTCTGCTGTAGGCTACGAAGAAAATATGCAAGATTAACAGCGTGTCAAATCTGTCAAGTCAAATCCAGAGCAAAAATTTTGAAGATGTACAGACTTACCAATTCCTTTGTTCTTTCTCTCTTTCTGAATCAGCTCCTTAACAGGACGATATGCTGCTGTAATGCAGAGATTCTGTCCACAATTATTGAGGAATTATCATCCATATATGGTGACTCTGTAACCCAAGAAAACATAACTTACCTTAAGATCACTACCAGTATATCCGTCTGTGACTGCTGCAAGCTCCTTGTAGTAGAGTCCTTCAACCTTTTCTTTTGACAAAAGCTTCCTTAATATTGATTCCCTGCTCTCCTGAGATGGTAGCCCAACCATAATTCTATTGAATACAGGAAATCAGTGAATGGGAATACACATCTTCTTAGGAATAAATAAATTTATCTTTTGGAAAGAATTGTGTAGAGATAGAGTAAACAAACCTGTGCTCAAAATTGGAAGGTCATTTTAACCCTCATAATCCACGTCAAGATTAATCACTCAGAGGAATGGGTTCAGAATAACTCTCTCATTCAGCCGCATGAATAGTTGATCTGAGACAGTTAATTAAATAAGCTATGTGTAATGGCCAATAACCAGCACAGGCCACATGAAAATTATCTACAAAACAGTTTTTCCAAAGACTTCCTAATTCATATTTTCTCTGCCACCAAAAATTTAGGTAAACTATCAAGAAACTCTAATATTAAAATACAACCAGCTAGATTCGCATTTCCTCGTGGCAATTCACTCAGATTAGTAACTCCGAAAACTTGACAGAGACAAATTTAGCATGCTAGTAGAATCAGATTACCTTCTAGTATGGCAAACATATAAAGTAGCTTCTAGGTTGGCGCATGGAAGAACTGCTAGATATGATAACTATTTCTGAGGTTCTTGGAACCGAAGACGAGGGAGACCGAAGAAAAGAACTACCAGATATGATAATAAAGGAGCTGAGGCTAGCAGCTTCATTTTTTGGTTCAGTTCACAAAGAAGTTGTACTTTACAGTTCTGCCATACAGTATGGACAATATCATGTTCTGATTGGCAGTTTGCAGTTGAGATTCCTCTATTAAAGGATCAAATGGGTCCACCTGGTATGATCCTTCAAACAAAAACAATTATTATCAGTTTGCCTGTCCCATTTTGCTTCTTCAAATAATAATTAAGCTATTAAACTATGTAGACGGAAGGAAAAATGAGGCAACAAACATCAAGTGATAAGAAAAAGCAGAAATATTCTTAGCACAGTTGCAGATGACGAATTCAGCAAAAACCTCTTTCAAGACTAAATTAAATGTAAGAAACACAGCTAAAAAAAAAGAGGTGTATACAAGCACGACTAGTTTCATATGGCAGGAAGTGACATTGACAATTATTTCTGACGCCAAGAAAACTCAAGATTACTCTGCTTCCTTTCGACATCATGTATAATACTAAAAAGCGAAAAAGGGACCCGTCAGCTTTTCTCGATTCAACAATGATATGAGGTCTTCTCGGTTTTGGAATTTTCATTAGCACCAGCCAAAAATGCCAGCCTTGCACCAGAAATAGAATATTATAAATTATTACTAAAATTCTAAGCGGTATTTCTTATAGAGTCCGCGTCTTGATTATTGCCTTCCGAAATACTCGGACAAATTCATTGGTAAATGAGAAAAAGCTATAACTATTCAATTATAATTATAAGCATGTTAAGGATTGTCCATCTGATAAAGATCCACCCCTTGTTTGACAGAAGCCATAAAGTAATCACAAGAATAATAACAGAAGGGATTGTGACCTAGCGGTTGACATCCGTAGGATGCCCAAGAATTTGCCCCAGGTAAGGTTGCAGGATCAGAACAATGTAAGGGAAATAATAACAAGCAGATACAGAACACGAAGAGGACCATTAAAATAGATCTGGAACACTCTTATCATCAGATGGGAAGGAAAGACAAAAACAAGCATAACTGTGACAATCAAGATTGTTATCTTTTCAACAGGAAAACAAAATCAACACCCAAATCATGGTAAGAAGACGAACTAAAGAAAAACAAGACAAATTGCCACCCAAGGCCGTCGTGATCCAAATAAACACACATCTAAAGAAACGATCCGAGCGTTAAGCTTTTACCTAAGGCAATAAGGGAATTCATCGAAGGTAACTCCGGTCACCCCCCCGTCCTCTGCTCCATATCAGAACCCAAGAAACCGTCCTCCAGGGTGCACCCGCTCAAATCGACATTCAAAAAGTGCGCGGAATCGATCGATCGCCTACCAGTACAGAAATCGGTGGAAGGATTCAAAAACAACGTGTGCGGATTGAATCGAGAAGAAAGGAGCGGAGGGTTCCAAGAAACCGAAACCGAAACCGAAACCGAAGCCGAGAGAGATCAAGAAATGGGGTGAGGTTCCTGAGGGCTTCTTCGGGCTATTTATATGAGCAGATGGAAGAAGGTAGCTTTTCTGTTTGAATCTGTTACCGATGCGTGAAGCTCAACCGTCCATCAAAAGTACTTAACTTTTGATATATATATATATATATATATATTGCTATCGATTAAATTCTATTATGACTCAGTTGAATTTTATAGATGACTTCCTAATTTAAAAAAATAAAAAAATATTTTGCTTGCCTTTCAAGAAAATATAAATATTAAATATTATAAAAAACAACGAGCTACGTCAGCTCACCCCACTTCACCTCTGCGATGTGAATTAAATCATGGCGTGAATCGCTACATTACGAATAAGAAAGCTACGGGATACAATATTAAGACATTAAATCATATAAATGCTATCGATGTGCTTACGTTACGTTCTTCATACAATGTATAGACATTCCGACATAAACGGACCCTATACAAATTTACAACATCATCATACTTCATCACAGGTTGTACCTCAGTTTAACCCAAATCAAATGTCTGATCAAACTTGTTGTTAAGCTTAAGAGTGTTGGTTGAAAAAAACAGAAGTACGTGGTCTTTAATATTCAATTTTATGTCAAGATAGTACACGGTTGAGGTAACTAAGGAGATGATGGATTCAAATAATCCCACATCGGTTAGCTACGCGACTCTATTGAGATGGGAGTGGTATAAAAGCAGGGGCAGTGCTAACAGAAAACTCATACCTTTCTCGGCCTTTTGGCTAAGATCAAGTGTAGTATCTGTTCTTATCAGTTTAATATCTGATACGTGGGTCATCGATCCACTATGATATTAAATTAATTTTTTTTGGGGGGAGGGTCCACTACAGTGGCTTGCCACTGGGTCCCTCGTGCGTCGTCCATCCGTTGCACTGCTGCATGGGCCAGGCGCACCCCGACCAATTCATATGTACAAACGTTTCTACTGCAGCTGCGATGACCTTTATGGTAAAGCTTAGTTTATTAACATTGCTTTATGATAAATGCCTTTCCGTTCATCCAGAGCTAAGATATAAGCCTCTTAATACTGTAATTTCGTTTACGAAAGCACCATTCTTATGCTCTTCTCGTCTCTAAACAAATATTGTGTTTTGTCTTCACTTGCGTTGAAAATTAAGCCTAACGTGAGGTTAGGCTTTTTATTCGCTCGTTAGTTAGACCTCCTTTTCATTCATATCATATGATCTTATATCATTAGTTATGACTAATGACTCTTCATGCATATAGTCCACGACCAAAAAGTTTGGCATTCATAAAACTAAAAAAAAATGGGTATATACATTCAGACAAATTTACAGCCAAATCAAATATTGGGTAAAAGATAACCTCATAGGTATTTGTTATGAAAAAATATCATTAACATCTTGGTTGATCCATATGTATATATGATTATCTGAAGTATCTCTAAGATAGATTTGAGGTGACTTCAATATTGACTGAGAAGTAGCTTCATGATGAATCCGAATCGGAGGTGGAGGTATAGAGTTTTCGAGATAAAAATATTACACTCTCGATGTGAAAGTATTGTGCTTTCGATATGCCACCTGTATGTAAACCAGGGTCAAGAAATTTTTTTTGATTTGATCCATCCGAAATTTAAGTTAGTACTATGACATTTTCAAATATGAGCTTAAATAATTCAAGAAAAAAAAATATTTTTTTTCTATTTATGATGTATTTTTATACCTTAAAAAAATAAATGAAGTTTGCAATGTCTTTTCTTATTATAAATAAAGAGGAGTTTATGATTATCTTTTTTTTGAGAACATAAAATTTAAAATTATCAAGAAAATTTATGATTATCTTTGTTAATAAATTATTTTTTTACTTTGAATCTTTGTACAACGGACGAAACGAACGATGACTTGAATGACACATGATGACTCCATGTCAACTGTGCTAAATTTTCTATATCAATATCCAATGTATTAAACAAAATATTGTTTAACAAGATATCATACTCGTGGAAACATAAAGATCGTACTGCATTTTAATTCACCCAAATTAAATCTTGCGGAGTTTCTTCATCGACATCATTTATAGAAGAGCTGCAAATGAGAAGCACTTGAATTCACTTATAGTGATGATTTGTGTCTGTAGCATCATTTTTCTTTATTCACTCGAGTTACATACATAAGTCCACGACAGCCCATTTATATGTGATGCAGTCTGTCCTCCAGACCACCTGATGAAATGCCGAACCATTTCCTGGGATCAGCATTCTCTTCTTGAATGACTGGCCTTGGCATTAGATTTGGTTGATACCCTGAAGGAAGAAGTGGGGCGGGGGAAGCATTCAGACTTCCAGGTTATCTTTGGAAACCGATGCCTCCATTTCCTTCGTGTCTGAGTTAATGGATCTCAGATGGGCAATGAACTTGCTGAACTTTGGCCTTTTCTGGGTGATGGCGATGGAGATGTCGTTGGGGAAGAGGTCGCGGAGGACAAAGGCATGAATGATGGTGGAAACGAGCAGGGCTGTGACGGTGAAGGTGGAGATGGCAGAGAAGCCTACAGAGAGTGCCTGGGTGAACGCATTGGTAATTTCCATCGAATACTTGATGGTTGCAATCGAGAAGCCAGTCATTGGGAAAGTATACGCCCACCAAGCCAGCGAGAACCTGCCAAATCAATGGACAGAGTCAGTCACAGCAGCAGAAGAAGCAGAGCATCTTCTCCGATGGAAGAACAAATCATCACCTAAAGCCACGGAAAAAATTGATCCTCACAGCCTGCAAAAAGAACACCAAATTCGTGCGAGTGATTAGCAACACCAAACTCAGCAAAGAAACGGAAGGTGATGGAGAGATGATGACTCACGAGAGAGACGTAGAGGAAGAAGGCAACGAAGTAAGCAATCCTGGAGCCGTAATCGAAGTCACCGTTGATCCTTGCCCAAGCCATGCAAGCGACACTGGGCGCAGCAACGAACAGGAAGAAAACAGGGTGCAGCTCCTTGGGGAGGGTCTTGTTGGTAGGAAGCCTCTGGTACAGGGTAACAAATAGGACCGTGTAGTGTGCCAATCCAACGGCGAAGAAGAAGATGGGACCTTCTTTGAGCCCCAGGGAGGCGCCCACCAACGCGCCGACGAAGTTCCCTACGATGGACAAATGGTTGGAAGGGTTGGCCACCTTGGACAGCCTGCGTTGGCCTCCCGACATCCACTGCCCATAGATCTTGAGCTCGAGGCAGAAGATGGGAACCATGAGGGCGTACCAGACAGCAGCAGGCGGCGTCTCCGTCACCGACGGCGGCACGCCCTGCACCAAGAACAGGCAGGCGATCCAAGGAGCAAAGAAGAAGTTGACTCGGACAGGGTGGTAGTACTCTCGTCTGACCGCTTCGAAGTAGAAGATGACCTTTAGGGCGTAGATGAGGGACACGGTGCTCATCAGCACCAGCGAGATGCACCAGAGGACGAGATTGACGGTCAGGCTCACGTTCAAGAAGCTCACCGACGGCGATGTGGCCAATGCCTTCCATAGGATGGCTTGGGTGCTCAAACCGAGGCACATACCGAAGGAAGATATGGGAAACCGGAGGAGGAAAGGCCATTTCTTGTCCTCGGGAAGCACCGACACCTCCGATACCTGCACGAAACAGAGGTGTTCAGTATGCCACAAGAAGCACCGAAACAGAAGAAGAAGAAGAAGAAGAAGAAGAAGAAGAAGAAGATCGAGGAAGAATCGAGCGTGTCGCTTGAGGTTCATCTCGAACCTCGGCGACTAACAGTAGAAACATCAGGCATTAGGAAGTCCTACAAAAGTGTTTGATGTGCATTGCTAGCATGCCTTCCTCTCAGGATGCGAGCTACTCAACATCCTGCATAACTCCTTACGTTGAGGTTCCTCGGATTTAGATTACACATCGATCTGTAACTAAATCTTCTATAGAGGGATGAAGACGATATGAATGATGGCTCTTGTAATCATGAGATAGAGGGATGAAGATTGAATACCCTAAGAGTGTCCAGTTCAGGTCCTTCCAAAGCATCGAAGTAGCGATCTACTGCGGGCACAGGCTCGACTTCGATAATGCTGGAGTCATTAGCCTCGTCGTCGGGTTCTTGTGGTTTCCCACGCAAGTTGGACAACTGCCTCTCCAGTCTTCCAGACCATGTCTTGAATGAATCGAAGCGTTTGTCCCTCTGGTTATCATTCCCTGACATCCTTCGACTCTTCTCAAGTGGATCAGCAACGACTCTACCATTTGCCATCACCTTCCCATTGGAACTTACCGGCAGAATAGGCTGAGAGAAGGACTTCCCCTGTTTAGGTTGCTCCGACTCGGCAGCAGTGGGAGTAGCAGATCGAGCAGGTTGAGCCGTCTCACTTGCTCCGGATCCCATTTGGTTAGCTTGCAGGATATGGAATCCGGAAGGAGAGGCCGGAAGGCTTACAGAAAGAGCGTATGACAGATTGCTGCCTTCCTGTGCTGCTGATCTTACCGGAGGAATGCTGATCACAGTGGCAGGAAGATGACAGCACGCGTCTTCGGATCCCTGACACAAGAGCACACAGATTTCTAAGCTTCATCACAAATCCGTATACAAAATCAACAGAACCACACAGAACAGCTGACAACGTACTTTGCCCGCTGTTGTCTCTCCCTGCGGACCGGTAATGCCACACGCAACACTGTCGAAGCCAGCAACCTTTTCGGATGCAGCACACTTGAGAAGAGATGGAAGTTCATCACAGGAAACTTGCTCCATCGGAACCAACTGCACATCATCAGCTCAGCAGATTCAAACAGCTATTACTGCTACTAATACTACTACTACTACTACTACTACTAAAAGATCATACGTAGCAGACGTTAAACTACATCAGATATCATAACAATATGTGCACTGCCAAGTTACCTAATAACAAAGCTTGGGCCGGAAAAGGAAGCACAATGAACGAGGGCGGCTTTTCTTGGTATATACCGACGGGGAAGATGAGATGACAACAACCCTAACAACCACTTGACTAGGGTGGAAAGAAGACGAGGAAGAGGAAAAGGAGAAAAGGAACACTGCTGGTATGGCAGCGACGGAGCAGAATATAGCGGCCTAACGGCGAGATATTATCTCTGGAACCCTCGCGGAGCTTCCCCTGTCGCCATCGCTCTGCGGTTTCTTGACGGAAACGCAACTTTGATTTGTTTAAGCGATGAAAGAAAGCGAGCAGAAAGGCGCGGACTCGCAGAAGCTCGCGGCGTACATCGTTGATCAGTTCCGTATTATTCTAGGGCTCGGCGGGTGGAGCAGAGCATCGACCAGGGGAAGAATGCGCGGGACACTGGCCGCCACAGTCGTCAAAAGAACTCCACGGCTGCTTTGACCGCCATGGGCCAGCTGATGTCCGACAGCACGTGCTGCCACCTTCGTCGACACGGAAGGACGACCTACCTTCCGCAAGTCGACCGTCGACCGCTGGACATGGAGAAACTTTTGCGGATCGGTCCGCGTGTGATCTCTCCATGCACGTGAGTGATCAGAAGTCATGACAACAAGATCGTGGATCCGATCCGATCGATCGATCGATCCACCAAAACCGTCCTCCTCACCTCGAGTTATCCATCCTGCGTCGGTCCCGGTGCATGGGGCCGGTACTCCCGACGTCGGTCATCCCATCGTTGGGCACTGAGGTTTCAGCACTCGGCGCACGTTCTTCACGGACGCCACGAGTCCGTGTCTAACACGCGTGGGACCCATCACGGGGCCCATCATTGTCGCCTATCACAGTCACGGGGAAGCGTGCCGATCGAGCTTATCGATCGAATCGTGTCACTCATGTCATCGAACGCTCTACCGATACTAAATTGACCAGCATCAGTTTCCCGAGCATGAAAAGCGAGGAATCGAACCAAAGCTCAGATATATGTTTATGGAAGGAAGCCAAATCAAAAGTAGCTGTACTCACCGAGTAAACCTAAGTGATTGATTTGCCTTGTTTTCGAGAGAGGAACGCAAGTAATGCTACCCGGAAATCTCCAAAGCTGGCTGTTAAATCAGCAGCTCTCGAATTAAAAGACGGGGGGGAGACTACCAGCTCGGAGCCAACCTCTCACATTGCAAGACCTTCTTCTTGCTTGTGGTTTGGCTTTAAAGACAAGCGAGCAGGCCATGTCTGGCGAGACCGCGTCTGGCTGTTCCAGGAATCTGGTAGCCATTATTATCAGTTAACAGTCCCAAAATGATGGGGACAATGATAAAGGTGTGGATGATTAGCAAGACGGACATGACTTATTCTTGCCATTTGGCATGTACGTCAACCAACGTGGCGCTGGCTCTTCTGGACTCTGCTACATCAGTGGCGTGCATCGCCCCTGAAAGCTGCCAAGGATGATGACCTCACCGGCTTGACAACTCGATCGATAGGCGTATGTCCCACGTACAAGGTCGGCATGAAACGTTTCAGCGACGATTCCATCGAACTAAACGGCAAAGACGCAATCAGTACTTGGGGAATTTATGAAGGGGTGACTCACACATCTGCCAAGCCACAAGTCACATGCATTGTCGCCAGACCAACGAGCATCCCGGGCTGCTAATTACATCGTTTTCCTTAATCAATTCCCCTCTAAATAGACGTGGAACAAATCATTCATGCCATCATACGATGAATCGTGCAGAGTCATATATGACATATGATCAACAAAATACTTTCCTCTAAAAATCCAACCAAACAATCATTTAGAACACGAGAGAAAAAAATAAAAAGACTACATACAATCTGCTATACGGGCACGCATCTGCTCGATCTCGAGCTTTGACACTGGTTGCATGGGCGCGGCCAGTTCCGGATGCCAGTTTATCTTTTGCCAAACGCATTGACAATGATCTAATCAAAACCAAGCATGAGAATGCGAGTTCGAAGATGCTTTCCCACATCTACAAACCTACGTTCCTGACTTTGTCTCTATCTCGACCGAACCAGGCAAAAATGACGTTATCAACGAGAAACATGCACGACTTAATTCCATGTTCAGACATTGCATACCGGTTTCGAGAGACGCCGAAGAAAGGTAGTGTGGAGTGAGGACCTCGGAGACGACCGCGGGACGAAGGTAATGTCAAAGAAACCCGCAGCTACAGCAATGGCAGTGCGATTGCAGCGATCGAGCGAGCTTGGGTTTCAAACCTGCAGTACTAAGACGAGGATGCTGACGACGGTGTACTTGGAATTAGACGGGAAGAACTAATATTGTTCCATGCGGAGAGCTCGGTCGGCGTCGTTCCAAGGTCAGGGAAGATGAACGTTGGTTCTTGTAGGAGGGTGCAGATAAAGAGATAAAGCTCCACACCACGGGCGCACCCAGCAACTCCGTGCAGAAAAGTGAGTGGAAGAGGAATGCTTTTCGAATAGCATGGTGGACGCGCGAGCCCAAATTGACGTCAAAAGTTGAGGGATGGAGTGCGGGTCTGTGTCAGACGGCCGGTTTGCTTCCTGGCTGTAGTAATCTGGCATGGTGGCGAGAGCGACCGAGTTCGTTCGTAGCAGTAGTAATGGACGTAAAAGCATTAAAAGGTGAGAGGACTAAGTGGGTAGCCATTAAGGTCAGGTTACGGAATGAAGGATCCATAAAACAGTTTTATATGACTGCTTTGTGAGAGCTCTCTCTCTCTCTCTCTCTCTCTCTCTCTCATGGAGATGGAGGCCAGCAAAGATGTGGCATGGGCAACAAGTGGTGAGCTTCGCCAACCATGTGTTGCCTCCATGGATCTCTCTTTACGACAGTGTTAGGCCGCGATTGTAAAGCTCCAATCGCAGCAATCTATTTGCGCAGCAGCATGATGTGGTTGAGGAATATTTATGATATATTTACTGGTACATTGGAAACAACACTCATCGATTAGGTTAAATGATTAAGATGAAGTGAACAAAACGTTGAAGCTCACAAGCTTGCTTGCTGCTGCATGGCCCCAAACGTGATGTTAGTCAAAGTCCTTGAAGAGTTTTGGGATTAATGATGATTTGGTCGACTGCATATATATATAGTCCAACTTCTAGAAAGGCTCACTGTTTTAAGTTTGTATTGTTCCCAAAAGTCTCGAGGAGGCGATCGACGTGCACTTTGTTATGTGCGTAGTGCGAAATATGCGTTAATGGAAGAGAGAGAGAGAGAGAGAGAGAGAGAGACCTGGAGGAGTTGCACAGTGCATGTTTTCGTGCATTAGGGTTATGGAAAGATTTCAAAACTATAAGAAAAAATGACGACGAAAACAAGAAAGACCAAGAGATTAATTAACGTGTGATTGATTATATATAAATATAATTGGATGGTTTTTCTAAAAAATCTCTTTTTTTTTTATGATGTCTCTATTTTTTGTTTTTTCATTTGATATATTTATTTTCCTCTAATACTCTAAATGCTCTTCATTGTCATTTTTTATTCCATTATCGACTGTGTTGGATAAGGCTACCTCCCTTTCGTCCTGTCATGATCGTCTTTATTCTATCACAAAGTCTCATCATTTTTATCTCGTTGTGGGTGCTTCTGCCATTGCTATATCCGTCTCGTCATTTCAACTGAGTAACTTTCATTTCATCGTAGCCATTTTTATCCTATCGTGAGATGTTCTACCACTTTCAACCCATTGTTGTCGTCTCTTTCCCTTACACGAGGTCCATTATTTTCATCTCCCATGTGAAAAATATTTAGGATATTAGAAAAAAAATAAAGATAACAAATGAAAAAAATAAAAAAAGACTTTTTCAAGAATATCATTAAAAAAATATTTTATTGGTGACAGTGAAATTTTTTTTAATTAAATAGTGATTAAGATAGATGAATGAATATTCTTGAACACTATAGTTTGTATTCTTATTTCAAATCAACTTTTAATTTATCTCTTTATTCTAAAAACATGAGCATGTAGATCATAGTATGCTCCAATAAATCCTATTTGTAATTGTGCTCAACGACTTCTTCTTTCTTGACTCGAAGCCACAACTCGATGAGCTTGAAGAAAAACATTTTCGATTTCTCAAATAAAATCAAAGTATATTTTCCCTATACAATAGGAGAACTTTATAAGCAAATAGTCTTATCTTTTTAATTACCTAAATATCTACAAAGATGAAGACCATGGAAAAGTATCCATCACTTGAAATCATTAACCCCATTAACTGACATGATAGCTTGAATTATGGATGCAATTATTGACCTTAACACTTGAAGACTGAGGCTTATGCAGGCCTTCGACTCTCCAGAGATAACAATTTTGAAAAGATGATTTTTCGTTCGTGACTGCTCTTCTCAAGAGGTATGAGAATTCTTAGGAAGATGATTTGATATGATCGAGATGGAGGATTAATCCAATGATTTGTGGTCCTGAAGCTTTTATTGCGGGCTTTAGCAGCAGAACACCAAACACGTACCAATGTCACTTGTCCACTTATCATCATTATTATTATTATTCTATAATTATCATTAATGCTCATCTATCATTAGCAGTGTACTACGTGCAAAATAAAACGTGGATCCATCATCAAAGCACGTACGCACCCAAACACTCGCCCACTTAAGTCGTAATCGAAGTTGCGACGTATCCTTCAGCTACCTGTCCTGTACTCTCTTTCTAAACCCGATGAAATGATGTAAATGACGTGGATGGACGCAAATACCAGGCGTCGACTGAGCCGACCAATAGCATCTCGATACGTAGGCCAGCCGCGGGACCCACGGTGGATCTGTTCCACTTGCGTTTTGGCCGAGCCGTTGATGACTCTCTCGCTTTCCGCAAAGGAGAGTACGGAGTTACGCGGCACAGTGGCCTCGTCACTTAGCCCGTTCTTTTGGTTAATGGGAGACAGACTTACTCCTGCTCGTCGTGCCCGGTGGTCCAACACACATAGATGACGACGACGACGATGCAAGTCTTCGACCTACTTATGCCACCGATCCTGGTGTGTATACGAAAAGAAGACTGCATGCAGGAGAAGAGTGGGTGAGACTGGCCTCTCCAATTTTGCATCGTTGATCCTTGGGATGAGGAAACGATCGTGTCCCCTAATAATATTTGCACATTTTACACTCAAACATCGTGTTCCAATGGTTTCCCCAATCTCATCGTACGCAATGAGTTGGGTCACAACTCAAGACATTCCTATTCATTTTATTTTCTCCTAATAGAAACCTATTATCCACATAAAAATATAATTTCCACGGTTCGTAGAGCCATTCACAACCGGGTAGGAATGTTTGGGAATACGTGTTGGTCGTGGTGCGCCGGGCCCCTGCAGCAGTGCAACGCAGAGGCGACGCGCGAGGGCCCCAGTGGCAAGCCACTGTAGTCGACCCTCCCCCAAAAAGAAATTAATTTAATATCATAGTGGATCGATGACCCACGTATCAGATATTAAACTGATAAGAACAGATACTACACTTGATCTTAGCCAAAAGGCCGAGAAAGGTATGAGTTCTCAGCCGGCACCGCCCCATCTCTTATAGCGCTCTCATCCCAACCGAGGCCAGAGCTAAAGCGATGTGGGACTATTTCGTCAGTGTGTTAGCTCCCAGCTTTTCTTCACGGGGGAGGAGAAAACCTCACATCACATCATGATGATTAATCTCAACCATCTTGAAATTATATGGCAACTATCATCACTCACTAAACCCTATTATGAATATAAATTAAGCCCATATGTCATCTATAAACTTATCTTTGAACGATGAATTATATCGATCAAATATATACAATGGTACAGAACGAATGATCCTATGTCCAGATCTTCTTCATGTTATGTTTATATGAACAATCTTTCTACTAATTTCGTGTCTTGATTCCAAGACTCTGTCAACAATACAGGTTGTCGGAGAAGCAACGAAGCTTGTGTTTGTGGCCTATGAAGAACAAAAAGATTCGACAGCTTACCAAGAAATGGATAACTTGAGTTCGTGGTCTCTCTCTCTCTCTCTCCTTCCATGGGGCCATTGTTCCAGCTGGAGTTTGCTGGATGACAAGGAGACGTGTGTCGTGATTAGTGCTTCTGTAGCCTGCCAAACTAGTATTATCGTGAAACTATTGCTCCGATGTTTCTGCTCGGAAGTTTTATCTCTTCAGTGCATTCATTACTAAATGGTCATCTCATACGTAAGTTGGTTAATGATGCCTCTCATGGAACCATAATTTAGTCTACTGTTGGATTCGTCAACATAATCCTTTTAATTATAATTAATTCTAGTTATTAGACGAAAGCTAGCGGGAATAACGTATCCGTGTGCCTCGGCTTTACGATCCGCGCCAGCACGGCTCTTGAGGACGATGAACGGTGATCATCGTGCGCTTTACAACCCGTTTCCCGGGATTGCTTCGACTTCAATTCCCACACGCCACCCGCCGCTCCCCTCTTTAACGCCTTCTCTCCTCGACCTTAAAGGAAGGACGAGATTTTTAATAGCCGAACTACTCCCACTGTCTTTTTCGCTCGGCTCCTTTGGCTGGATCCCCTTGGCGTGGAGGACTCGTTGGAGGAGGAAGATGCAGCAGTGGCAGCCGGAGAGCGGGGCCATGACGTTCGACGAGGCCTCCGTGGAGAGGAGCAAGAGCTTCGTCAAGTCTCTGCAGGTCTTCCCCGGCCCTTCTCTCCTTTCGCTTCCTTTGCGTCCGCCTCCGGATCGGATCCGCTCCTCTCATCGTTTGTTTCTTGCTAGGGTTTTCTGCACCTACTTCACCCTCATGAGTCGGTTTCCGTGAGTGTTTGTTTTTGTGCGACTCGAGGACTGCGGTAATTTGTGTTGGGCGTCGCGAAAAATTCCTCCTTTTTCGTTCCCGAGTTTTTCTGCTCCTCCGGTGATGGAATGGACTAAAGGATAGGGCGTAATCTGCTGACTTCTTGTGGTGCTTCGAGTCGAGATAACAGCTGTGATGTGGATGTAATCCGCTACTGACTCTGCGCAGGAACTCAAGAACCTGAGACCTCAACTCTACTCTGCTGCGGAGTACTGTGAAAAGTCTTACCTCCACAATGAGCAGAAACAGACGTAAGGTTTATTTCCCCAACAAAATCTTCTGCATGACCGATTACAATTGTCTCTCTATCATTCGTTTTAGCCCCCATAGTGAAAGAACAAATACCGCAACGATTGCTTGCTTGCATAGTTAATTTGGGGGACATCATAATTAAAATTTATAGTTCTAAATGCAGATTGTCATATTTATCTTTGGGATTTTAGGGTATTGGATAATCTAAAGAATTATGCTGGGCGAGCCCTTGTGAACGCTGTAGATCATCTTGGCACGGTTGCCTACAGACTGACCGACCTGTTCGAACAACAAATGCTGGACGTATCGACCATGGAGATGAAGATTTCATGTTTGAATCAGGTACGCATTGTCTGATGAATCGGTAGCGCTTTAACATGTGCAGAGTTAATTCTTCCTGTTTTCATCTCAGCGAGCTTTTGCTTGCCAAGCTTATGGCGATACAGAAGGTCTTGGTAAGCTTCAGATGACGGGGAGAATCTCGAGACATCACAAGCATTACAGTCTACCAAGTATGAATCGACGTAGTAATGTTTGCTTGTCTCTTATGGAATGGTGAAGATCATGTGTGTAACCCTTATGTTTAATCACCCGAGTCAGATTCTGGCCGTAGAAGCTTGCAGAGTAGCTCACAGTGGCCAGCAGGCGGCAATGCAAATCCATGTAAGGCGAGACCTCATTCTCAAGCTCCAGGTCTGTAATTATTATGCATCTGATGTATCCTTGTTCTTGCTATGTTTACATGTGTATTACATGTTGATGCCAAATGATACCCTTCTGTTTCTGTTGATGATAAAGGAAAACCTGGATCAAAAACTCTTTCCTGGCATCTAGCTTCAGAAGCTAATTCTGCACAAAATGAAGCTCCTCCTCTCCCAGCACCATGGCAAGCTTCTGGAAACCTTTTTCTCTAATAAGCTCCTTTTATTACTGGTTTCCAAGGACATGTTCTGTAATTTGCTATGTGTGCAGCACTGGAGATGCTAAGTCTTCTAAAATAGATTCTCAGGTCTTCCATCTTTTAGGTATGTTCTTTCTTTGATGATAATTCTTGAAGCTAATTTTTTTGATCACGAGGTCATGTAAAATTTAGTTGCAGAAGAGCCTGCTACGTCACAGCCCTTATCGAGTCTTCTTCTCCGGACAGCTAGTGGAAATGGGACTTCCTATATGATCTCAAACAAATTTAATTTGCTGGTAAGTTTCACATCAACCATAGTCTTATAGATTCAATCTGTGACTTGGAAGAAATCTTATCTCATAATCTTAAAGATCCAATAGGTATAATCATCAGGGTCACACTAAAACCCCACACTAAAACCCCAAATACTTGGGATATCTGTACTGACCGGTAGGTTCTATTATCCTAAAGAGATTAATTTCCATCCACATCAAGTTATCAGATACAGTATATATGTTAGCTCAATTGTTATCCCTTGATGAATAATTTCAGAAGTTCTTGTGTCAACAAAAAGTCACGAAAGTAATGTGTACTTAAACTGATGATAGAACATGTTTCAAGTCTTATGCAAGATGTGACCATATTAATAGGTGTATCGCTTGAAGAAGAAGAAAAACCAAGGTTCATGTGCATTCCGTGTTAAAGATAATACAATCAAACTTGTCTTTGTAAATTTACTGAATTATCAAGTGAGTCGAAGAATTTGGTTTAACTGCATCAAACTATTCCTTGAGACAATACCAAATGCCTAGGAATGAGATGTAGCTTGATAATGTCATTGTTGTTTTGTGCTTTTTCTGTAGAACTACTATCTGAGCTATTTCTGTGCCTAGATCTAAGAAGTGATGGATTGTTGCTTGGCAGGGTCCTTTGGAGGATTCAAAACCTATATCAGCATTCCGATCCTTTGATAATCCTAGTAGACGTGAGATCTGTAAGCCGCTGCCGCAGCACGGTAAGAGCCTGCTTTCAACATTGTTCACCAAGAACAAAACCTTGAAAGCAAGAAAGATCTCCATCTGATGACGGATTTCCCAGTTTTCTTATGGTGAAGCATTCAGTATAAATGTATTACCCTAATTATCTTTCATTTGTGGAATGTACCCCACCGACTAACTAGAAATTGTTGGAATATGATGTCAGGCCGTACAATTTCGATGTGGAAGTTAGTAGCTCTGAGTTTGTGGTCAACACAAATCGGGTTTGGGTTTCAAGCAAATGGGTTTAGTTTTTCTACCTTTTTACTCAATAGATCTTTCTAGAAGATCGAACTAGAAGGGCGTTGACCATGTGATGACATTTCAGATCGACCGACTGTACTCTTTAAATACCAATACCATGCGTGTATAAAGAAGGAAACATGGAAAGAGACTTGAAAACTGCTACTCACAGTTGGGTTGGCAGATCGTTCTTTCCTGATACCAAGAATTCCATTCATCATCCAAGAACAACCAATTCGATCAATTCTGACGAAGGCCAAAATGGGAGGAGCTCGATTGCAGTTGCAGATCCATCAACAGGACAGGACTGTTCGTTGTACAAAATGCATGAAACGCTCTCCTGCTGAGGAATCTATTACACTCGATCTGCACATGGCTCTAAATATTTCAAGCTGCAACCGTATGACTATATTTATCCTCCAGAGACCAAACTCCTCTCTACTAGAAACTGAGATCCTTCCGCAGATGAATGCAACTCCTGACCTGCCTTTCTTCCACAAATAGTGAACACACAAGCTTTGTAATCACCGTATCAACAAAAGTCTTACTTACGCCGCCTGGTCTGAATGGCCTCTGAACTGTCTTTTCTCATCATAGTTACAAACTCATCGTAATTAATTCTTCCATCCTGCATTTATCAAAGACGAGCATAAGACAACTACTTCTGATCCTTGAAACCCATGATAGAAATAGTAGTTAAGCCGAAACTGAACATAATATTAATGGGCATTCTGCAGGGAAAAGTACTAATTAAGATATCAATTCTCATGATTCCGCATGGCAACAAGCACCTTACTAAAACAGCAGAAAAAAGAAACACAAGTTAGGCAATCTGGAATAGCTAACTTTTGAGTTCTAAAATGTGCCATCTACAACCCCAAACGAAGATAAGAACTCCCATGTTTTGGGTCCAAACTCCTATCCTCCACTTTTGTAGATTCACCATTTATTGTTTCTCTCTTAACATGCTAAGGGCTCTAATAATCCATTTCCCTCAAGGTTCCATAAGTACTCCGAGAAACATAATAGAAACGTGATACAGGTAACTGCTGATCGCCTACCATTGATATTCAGTGCAGCGAAAATTGGACACCTACTACCAGTATACTATGTCCCTATGCAGATAATACCAGTAATTTACATAGTTACGCACCAGTAACTTCAAAAACACTTAAAGACCCTCAATACCTTCCAGCAGCTCACTAATCTTAAGGCCAATCTCCACAAATCAAACGTTTACTTTTCAAATAATTGCTCCCCCGCTTCCAAGCACTCCATCTGCAGTGCTCTTGGAATCAAGGAAGGGACATGGCCCGTTAAATACTCAAGCTCTTTTTATCTTTAGGTCACCTTGCCCAAACCCATCAAAACATCTTGGTGGGTGAAGCTTTGTCTAAAGTCAAAGGCTGGTACAAAGGCCTTTTATCCCAAGTGGAGAAAATGGTATTAATCAATTTGGTGATTAACTCTATTCCTACGCACCTTCTCTTAAACTGCTGCTTTTCTGACTCCATCCTCAATCATATGACCAGAATTGTTAGGAATTTCTTTTGGAATTCTGATTCCTCCTCCTTTATGATGAATCTTATAAGCTGAGAAATCATCACCAAGCCCAAGGACTATGACGGGCTTGGGCTGAGGGATCTACTCACAGTTAAAAGATCCATCTGCACCAAACACAATTCTGCCTATCCTCAATAATGCTGATTCGTTTTGGGTCCGCATCCTTAAAGCCAAACATGAAGACCTCCACCCCTGGTGTCATTCTAATTCCTCCACCCTGTCCAGATCTAGGAGGAACATCAATCTGCTCACTAAGGACATCAGACTTGGATTTAGGAAATTGATAAGGGATGGGAGGACCACTAACATCTGAACTGATCCTTGGATCGACAATATTTCTGTTAGTTTCTGGCCTACAATGGTTATAGGGGTTATGACATCTTTTTGCCATGTTTCTGATCTGTGGGACTCAAACTGCTGGAGCCTTACGAAACTTGAATTGCTTTTTAACCCTTCTTTGGTTGAAAGAATCTGAGGATTCACATTGCTAGGCTGCCCAGTGATGACTCATGGATCTGGCAGCCCAACCCATTGGACTCTCTTTCCTCGAGTGGCGCCTATCAGTTCGTCAAATATGAGCCTAACAAAAGGGATTGACATGGCTGGAAGGCGATATGGCACCTTCCTATCTCCCCAAAAGTGAAGGGTTTTCTTTGGAAACTTTGCTGAAATTGTCTGCCAACTTCTGATCTCCTTGCCTGCATCCTTAGCCACCAAACAAATAAATGTTATGTCTGTCATCTCTTTGAGGATTCTACTAATATTTTCCTTAACTGCTCCTTTTCCCTCTCCTTTTGAAGCCTCCTCCAGAATAGCATAGGGATCAGATTCAAACATTTTGACTCATGGTCATTGGGCTCCTGGCTGCAGGAAGGTCAAGGGTATGAGAAACCTGTTTCTAGCTGGATTCTCAGTTTTATTTCCTACTTTCTTTTGTCCCTTTGGCTCAATAGGAACCATGCCAGATTTCGCAACCGTTGTGTCAGTCCTTCCACCTTAGTTTTCAGGGCTGTAGCCCTTATGAATGAAACTCAGCCCATATCCACTGCCTACGGGGACAACCAACCTGATTCCTCAAATCTCTCCAACTAGAGAAAGGTGTTCTGACTATATTTTAAAGTGTGATGGATCTTTTCGTTCACCTGATTTACACGCATGTATTTGCTTCATACTACAGTCCCCTACTGATAGAACACTTGCAGCTGGCTGCTCAGTCTGAAAAGCCCACAATGCTCCTATGGTGGAAGCTCTTAGGCATGCTGAAGTGGAGGGCTGGCGGAACTTTCTGCTTCAAACCGATGTGCAAGCCATTGTCCACATTGTCAATGGCTCCCAGCACTCTCCCTGGCAGCTACAAGCAGTTGTTTCAGACATCCTCCTATTAATGTTCAATCTTCATGTGTCCGGCATCTGTTATATTCCCAGGACAG
The DNA here is from genome assembly GCF_036884655.1 of Musa acuminata AAA Group. NCBI lineage: Eukaryota > Viridiplantae > Streptophyta > Magnoliopsida > Zingiberales > Musaceae > Musa > Musa acuminata. The sequence goes on from NC_088332.1 coordinate 43,267,623, forward strand.
TTAACAGCAAGGCTCACCAGCTTGCTGCTTTTGGCAGAACCTCTGGGTTCTCAATGCTTTGTACCCTGGATGATTTAGAGAGCTCATCCAGCCCTCTTGCTCAGTTTTTTTATCAAATGAAGTTCTATTTACTTAAAGAAAAAACTTCAAAAAACTTGGATGTGATAATCCTTGGATGGAACAATCTTCAGGTATCTTTGCTCATAGTTATTTGTATATTATGCTATTTTTTAATTATTTTTCTATTTGATTCCTTCTGTGATTCTTCCTAAACCCTTCCATGATTCTCAAACAAAATTCTGCCTCCTAAAGGAAAAACATGTTTCTAATATTTTACTTAGTATCAACTTCTTGCTCCAGGTCCATCTGCAATTGACTGATTAAAACCAATAGAGATGAACTCATCCTCATTCAGTCAAACAAGTTGTAAAGTTCAGCAGAAAATTTAAGCAGAGATCGGAGCCTAGGAAAACGATGAAGCATGGCATCAATTGACACTACAAGGTTACATGTAAAACCACGTCCACTCATTCTTGATCAGTATCCTGGCCAAATGGTGGACCTGCTGATCAGCATTGGAAGTAACATAGTCACCAGCTCTTTTCTAGTTTGACGTGGTATCCTGTCTTATTATGTGACAACATTCTAAACGTGTTACTTTTTTTAGTCTAAGTGCCTAAAGGTAATATAGTATGCATTACGATTAAAAGTCATCAACACCTCCATGCACATTGGACACCATCAAAATGTAAAAAAGGCTCGATCATGAAGTGAAGTTTTACTTCCTGAAAAGAAGGATGTGAAAAGACTTACCTTGTCTGTATCAACTTCTGCAATTATCTCTTTTATTGTTTTCTCATCACCCATGTTATACTTCTTGAGAGCTTGCTCCAATTCCTCAACAGTGATGTACCTAGGTAAGAGAAGGATGAAAATAAATCTTATTCACTTGCATTTAAATATTGAAGAACTTTCAATCAAGTAAAGACAAGGTTACCCGCTCTTGTCTTCATCAAAATACTCAAATGCCTTGTACAAGTGATCTTCTCTTTCCACTCTGTTCATGTGCATTGTAGCCGTTATAAATTCAATATAATCAATGCTTCCATTTCCATCTACATCAGCCTGCCATGAAAATTAGGTCACATTAGGTGCTATAGTGCTTTAAATCATGGAGCAATAGCAATTTTTAAGATAAATACAACAGTTAGTTGATAACAGGAAAGTTATGTTTGCTTCTTGCAAAAACATTCGAGTTGAATGAGTGAGTGCTGCAACTAAAACATGCCAAGTAACTGGCATGAGATTTAGTGTTTACTTACATCACATGCATACTAAGTAATTTTTCAGACAAGATATGTTGCACTGTGGGTATGAAACAAGACTTGGATGACAGCAGTCGGAAAGAATATGATGACCCACATACTAATGGAGGAATGTATTAAAGTCTTTTAGCATCCATGGACATAAAGTTGACCAGAAGACAAATGATCTTGTAGCAGGCCTCATAACCTAAAGATAGAAAAGAACTCATCCCCCTTGAAATAAAGAAATTGCTGTTGATTTCAGTTTTGCTCTTGTAGAAATAGAAATATGGCTGATAATCAAGACAGATGGAAATGCATAATGCAAGAGATTGTGAATACTTGCCATCCGACTATGACAGATCCACAACAGATTGTTCACAATCAACCCACATTTGGGTTAAGTTCTTTCAGACCAGAACCTAACCCATTCATTTATGAGTCACATGTGTTTAGCTTAACTAGTGTCTCTCAAGAATTGGCAAAATGGAGCAACATGACATCATATGAATATTTTCCAGGCATACGCTCCATTGTTGGCAAAAGAAACATTATTTTTTTTTCTGTTTCAATCTTAGACTTTGGCTTTCGTTACCACTCTTAGCTAGGAAAACATCTTATACAAGAGTAAAGATATCATCCCTTGCTTAAGAAGGTTCTAATAAACATGTTCATAGTGACTGAACTTTGAAAATTTCCAAATATTTCTTATTAAAGCTTGTATATCACTATGGTTCTTATAATATTCTCATGATGGAACATAAAGCAGATGACTGGCAACATTCTTTTAAGTAATTCTGGCAATAGCAGCTGCTTTTCTTGTAAAATGGATGACAGATCAAGTGGCACAAATAAAAGACTTGATCCACCAGTTTCAATTGTTTTTTTGGAGTGAAATCACGGTATGTGGCATATCTTTTCGAATGCCAGCTAACTAATTTTTGGTCTCTATACTAAATTCAATAAAACTCTCATTAAGGAATTAACTCCATCAAAGCTTGTTTTTATGGTTAAATTCACAAATTTAAGCCAGAGCATCTGCTTAAGTACTTGGGCCCATTGTCCAAGAATATAATCAAACAAGAAGTTAAACAGAAAAACAAATGTGCCTTTGCAAGGGAAAGATAAAGTAAAAAACATACTGCCTCCATCAGCTGCCTAACTTCAGATTCAGAAATCTTGATGCCCAAATTACCCAATTTGGGTAGGCCTGCTTTCAGTTCTTCAAAAGTTATAGTCCCGCTATTGTCAGTGTCAATTGATTTGAACATCTCTTTCAAGCCCATAATTTCATCCTCTGACAAACTTTCTGCTATGACCTGGGCAACCATATCTTGTGGTCAGTGTAGAATATCCATATAGATCCAGAAGAAAATGCAAAGACACCTCACCTTCAGTGCCACTTTCTTAAGCTTGTTCATTGCTCTGAACTGCTTCATTCTATTCATAACTGTAAGATCAAGTGGCTTATCAGGTGCACCATCTTCTTTCATCCATGGATAGTCTGCATACAATTTCAATTGTCAAACCGAGTGAAATATTTTTGCTGACGAGTGATATAACTTATAAGAAGAATAGGAAGCAGATATTCGTCTGGTTTGGGCACTGTAAATATGACCCAGGTCAAGATTTGATGTAGGAGAGACATCCAAATATGCATGCAACCACAAGTGAAGGCAGAATAGATTGAGTTTAGATGTGCCGCGTCATTCAAAGAATTACTTAGTCGCATATGTCATCATCAAGTTAACAAATTGAACAGAAATACTAAACATCAGTTGACTCTTAATGGAAAAAAAATGTTTACAGAGTTTAATCAATATCACTAATATTGTACGTCCTTCACTTATTTGGAGCTAATGAATATGGGTTCATAAAATTTTGAAGAATAAAAAATAAAATTTAAAACCAAACTCCGTGATGAATTAAAAGCAACCAATTTATCCAAGAAATACTTCAAATTTTAATAGAATATGACCTTATAACCGGCACAACTAATGCATTCACCTTACCAATCATTACCTCATACTTGGGGCATTGTAATGCAACAATCTTATTGACCGTCACCTTAAACTGGAACATTATGCACAAATTCGGTACAGGAGCTAAGCAATTTTAGGTATGGAAACCCAGTTTGTTAATGGGACAAAAGTCAAAGCTTACTCAGAATTTCAGCAGCGGTAAGTCGTTCTTTAGGATCTGCTCTTAGCATCTTTTTGATCAGTTCTTTTGCACCAGGAGATATAGAAGGCCAAGGATCAGATGAGAAATCAATATAACCATGTAATATAGCATCAAATATACCATCCTCAGTCTCTGCATAAACGAAAAATTATATTCTTCAACTGATTATACTCAAGTTCAGATGACAATTTTCAAGCTCATCTATCTTCATAATTAACAAACCTGCCCAAAAAGGAGGAACACCAGAAAGAAGGATGTACAGTATCACTCCAGCACTCCAAATATCTGATTCTGCTCCATACTGCCGCCGCAAAACTTCGGGAGCAACATAATATGCACTTCCAACAAGATCATTAAATATTTCTCCTGCACAACACAATTGGTTTTTCTGGTCTAAGTATGAAGCTTTTGTTATTAAAAGAAAACACAATTATGCATGAATACTTAAGAACAGAAAAGACATCCGGTAGGATTTCCTTTGGATGAAGAATCATTTCACATGTTTGATTTTCTTTTACAGAACACACCGAAGAACATGTATAAACAGGAACTGAATATACAACAAAAAATGGGTATCGGTTTACTACCGCAAAATTTATGGTCAGGACAGAGGTGTGCTAAATCGATAAAGAAGTCTGACTCATCGCTAAGCCAAGGTGACAGTGGACAAGTTAATTTAGTTGGGCAGCTACATATCTTCTCAAAAGCTTTTTAGACTTATCAAACATTATGTTCCTATAACTACATTTTTAGACATACACTCAAAAGTATCCATTGTCTGCTGCCCTTTCCAATATATTGGATCCACCTATTGGTAGGTTTGATTGGATGGTGAAGAGTGAGAGAAGGGTGCTTGAACAGCCGGTTTCATGCCCCAGCACAAGGAACAATGAAAAGACTTGGCTCTGGACATATATAGGTAGGTATCTTGAAGAATATGTTTGGCATGATTTTCCTTCCATTTCAAACTCCATTGCATCTATTAGTATCAGATTAGTACATCAAGTCTCCTCAAGCAAAATCATGATTGCTAGGATAAGAGTTTTAATGTCAACAAACAACGAGTTGTTCCTACAATAAGTAATCAATTTATGTTCAAAATATTACTCTCTGATGTAATATTCTTTGTTGACTGCTGGTACGTTTTGGTTTGAGTCCAAGCATAGCTCATTAGCTGCTCCGAATAATTATTGTGAACCTAAGAAGGATGACGAAATGGGCACTTGCAGACTTATTAGCAAATCAACGGAAAGGGAGATACGTTATTAACTTACCGGGCTTGAAGAAGACAGAGAGCCCGAAATCGGTGGCCTTGAGTGGTGAATTCTCTCTCCTGTTCAAGAACAAGAAGTTCTCTGGCTTAAGATCCCGGTGCATCACGCCCATGGAGTGGCAGGCATGGACAACGCTGACGATCTCTCGGCAGAGGGCGGCGGCCGCTCGCTCGGAGTAATGGCCCTTGGCGATGATCCTGTCGAAGAGCTCCCCGCCCTCGCAGAGCTCCATCACGAGGTTGACCGAGTGCCGATCCTCGTAGGCTCCCTTGAGCTCCACGATGTTGCGGTGGCCGGTGAGGTGGTGCATGATCTGGATCTCGCGGCGGACGTCATCGAGGTCGTCCTGGCGGACGAGCTTCCGGGTGGCGATGGCCTTGCAGGCCAACTGCTTCCCGGTCTCGCGGTGGACGACGAGGTAGGTGACCCCGAACTGGCCGCGACCGAGCTCGCGGCCGAAGCTGTAGGTGGCGCGGACGTCCTCCATGGGCCGGCCGAGGACGCGCCCGACATCGGAGGGGACCGGGCGAGGGACGGTGGGGGCGGGGGATTTGGGCGAGGCGGCAGCAGCCGGGGGGACGGGGACGGGGGCGGGGGCGGGGGCGGCGGCGGGGGGGTCGGGGTCGGGGCGGGTAGGGGTGGGGAGGTCCGGTGAGGGGGAAGGGGGCTCCTTCTGGTGGCGGGAGGCGCGGCTGCCCATTGGGGTTCTTCTTCCTCTCTCTTCTCCGCTCTTATCCCGTGGATGGAGTCCGAATTAGATGGGGGGAAAGAGAGAGAGGAGATGGGATGAGACGAGAGCAGTTTGGTTTAGGTTAGGTTTGGATTAATGGGAGAAGAAGAGGATTAATTAATGCTGAAGGGGAAGCCGGGATGGCGATGAAACGGAGAAGGGACAGACGAAGGAACAGGGAAGGAGGGTTGACCGGCCGTAGTCGGTAGACGCTGATGTCTAAAGTGGGAAGCACGGGGGACCGAGTGTCCGCCGAGCGATGAGCGCCTTCGCCGAGGCACCGGGGAGGGCTTCTTCGATCGGGGCCCCACAAAAACCTACCTGTCCAGTGGTTACCCTCGTATCCCTTCCGGGACCCCACTCCGGAGCCGTCGTAGTCTCCAATCACAAGGTAGGTAGATCGGAGCGCCGTTTCGGTCGGTTTACGATTTAGCCACGGACAAAGTTGCTTCGTCGACAACTGGGTCGGTGAGCTGGGGGATCCCCGTGACGCGGATGGAGATCAGTAACATGTTGGGCTCGGACACGAGGCGCACTCACACGTGCAAAGCGCGTCACCGTATTAATAATATATTCGAGTTAAACTGGCAGGTCTTTAAGATATTGTAATAAGTGCTTTTCGTAATATTATAAATATGTCCAATTCCTTTGAATTAACAATATTTCACCGGTGCCTTTGACATTCGGATGTCTCGGTGCCTAGTCGATTATTCTATACGTGTGAGTATCATATTATTTGATACAATAATTTCTTAAAAAATAAAGATTCGCTATTGTGACATATTTGATCGAAACATTATACTATGCAATCAACGGAGATATCAAATAGCTTAGTAGCTCATCTTCGATCATGACGGCTTCGACTTATGCAACTAAGGTAGATTTTGTCAAGCTGATCAATAGATCCTCTAACTATTAAATAACCAAGATACATACATGATGGGAATACTCTTATGCATGTGAGGTCGAACTCTCTGTATGAGTTAGAAGAGGATGCTTATGAAACAATACTTTTGTACAGTCCTACAGCTTATTACCAACTCAAAATCACACCGAGAAACATGGTTGCCGTAGAACTATGATGCCTAACACATGAATGAATGCATTAATGATTAATTCACAAATAAGTTGAGTTTTGGATAGCAAAATCGACATGCCCACTTGGCATGTGGAAAAAGAATGCCTTTGTATCTACCATGTGCATGCTTTGATCTCTTTGACCACACCTTCTGCAAGTGCATCAGCATCATAATTCTTGCCAAAAAATTTGACAAGCTCCATGTTTGGGTTCATCAAGCACCTGCAAGCTGTTCAGAACAAAAAAATCAGTACAATGGATCTAATTGCCAGAACATGTTTAAAAGATCTATGACAGCTTACAAGCTTCAGCCCACTACAAGAAGTGATTTCAGTAAACAATACAACTTCAAGCAGAGTAATCAGCATGTATGCATCAAAATCCAACAGAATTTTATATGTAAAGATGCAGACCTAGAGATGCATTCAAATATCTGGGTCTTGAAATTGCAAAATACAAGACAGAAGGTCACACTAAAAGCGATTATATTAAATGTCTCTATGAATCATGCTAATACTGAATGGACAAAACGACCATAAAATTTATGACATATGTAGGACCATTCACAAACTCTTCTTTTATGGTCCTGCCATCATCATGTAACTTGTTTTGGAAGATTCGGTAATACCATTCAAGTTGAGGCAGAAATGATCATGGAAGAAACTACTTTCAAAATGCTCATAGTTGAATCAGCCAACAATACCTGTTCATGATAATGAAAGCCATCATAACTTGCAGTTAAATGCCAATCATGATTAATAAAATCAAGAGGCAGAATTTGAATATCCATGCAGTTGGCAATTGTACCCTGTGACCCTGTCCATGCCAGTGTCTTCACGTCGTGGGAACAGCTCCTCTATATACAAAGGCGACTGATCCCCTTGAGATCCTACATTAGCGGTAAACCTCATACGCTGTATTCGCACCTTGGCTTGTCTCCGACAAAAATGCAGCATGACACCTGTTAAATAAATTGCACCTGAGAAGGTTCTATCAGCAATACGTACATAACAATAGAGTGGTCGACAAGGTAGTCAGAACCCTCCTGCTCCATCTTCATGTAATAGACTCGAAAAGCATGAGCAACTGGTCTAATCTCATCTGCTGTACCAGTCAAGCCTATTAAGTCTGGGTGAAATTCTGCAATCCAAAGCAAAGAAATCTAGCTTATAAGAATAACATCTAATCCATTATTAATATTAGACTACCAAAAAAATTTGCTACCAACCACTTGTATGAACCAAAGAATGTAGATAAAATACCTTTCACACATTCACATACTTGTTCAACATTATCTCTCTCAGGATCAACCATTATGAAAACAGGTACGACTTCCAGCCCTGCCTTTGCTTCTGGTAGAAAATATATTAGTGATCAGGGATTCTATTGACCAAATCTTGAAAATAAAAGTAACAATCATATGAAATGGGGCTAGTTATCCAAAACATGAATGCTGCATCCAAGGAGTACAAAAGAAATGCAAGTAACTATGGTGCATGAAAAGGCCAATGGATGAAAAGGATGCTCTATTATGAAATTTGCATAATAATGTGATTTTCTTGTAAGATCACAGTAATAACAGTCTCACAATTACTACTGAAACATTAATAACACTGACCATATACGAAGCAAGAAAATCTTTCCCCAAACTATCATCATTATCAAAATCGGATGATATAAGTTACTCAAACTACTCTTTAATGAAAGGCAGCCATTGATTCAAATATTGCTGCATACCAACTGCACTGCACCGTGCCAATACTTCAGTTCACTGCCTAAATCACATTCAAAATGAGATTGCATGCCTACATAAACAAAAGTACAAAAAAATTTGAATATTAGAGCTGCATATGTAATAATCACCTGAGTATATCTTCCAAGAATTAGTGAGCCAAAAAAAGCTTGAAATCCCTTAATCCTGCTCATTGCTTTAGAAAAAGAACCTGAAAGTAAATTTATATTCCATGTTTGAATTTAATGAAATGTTCAACACGTTCAAGAAACATGCAACATATAAACTGCAGAACAGAAAATGAGTGAATAGATAACCAAAATTTCTAGGATGGAAAAGAACGATCAAGAATAAACAAAGAAATTCCAATGACTAAAGGATTATGACAGTTCATCAATGGGCTAACGCAGACCATGTTGAGGTGCCACAAGAAGCATTAGGACAAACTCACCCGTACATCAAAATTATTTAACACAAAAGTGCCTCAAAGTCTTTTCACAATTGCTTTACCATCTTGTTTCAAGTTCTTCATTTTCCTTTATCTCTTTTGAACAAACCTTCAATCTGAAACCTGCTTAAAAAGGCAAACCAGATAGTTTTTTTCCCAAACTACGCTTGCAACTAATCAACCTTAATGACCAAGCCAAGCATCCCCTGTTGATTAAAAATCCAAAAGAGACTCAAAACCTTAACGAAAGATCGGTCAGCAGAAAGGAAATCTTGAAATTTTATAACAGTCAATGTTTTCTATTTCCACACGTCTTAAAAATCAAAGAACTCCAAGTCCTACCTTAAACCCTAAACGCTATATGCGACGATGGGAAACGCTAAGACATGATACAAGTCCGATCTCGTTTATATCCCCAGCCGCCGTTAGAAATTCGACCCGATCGGCATACTATTGGATTGTGTGTTCATTCTTATCACGCCTCTTCTTGTTTTCGAGGGGGAAAAGAAAAGGATATATGATCTTTAAACTTGAACAAATACCCACAACGTAAATCAATCGAAATAAGCACAAAATAAGAGCAAAAAGAAAGAGAGGCCGCTCAAACAGCATCTTGTCCCAGACAACTACGATGAACCGAAGGAACTCAAGTTTTATCCCCTAAATAATCTCTACAAACGCAAGAAATTTAGCAACAAGATGAAGAACCAATCTCGACTACCGGAGAAGATGGGGAAGCAGATCCTTCTCTCTTGCGAGCAAACCCTTATCTTCGAAGGAGATCGAAGCAGGTGGTTATGGCAGGAAGGAAGAGAAAGCGAGACGAATCAGACATACCGCCGTGTTAACTATCGGGTTTCGGGTAGACAGCGGAACCATCGATTAAAATTATTACGTCAAGAACGAAACGGATCAAATTCGGATTATATCGGGTCAAGATCCGAACCTCTGAAGACCCAGCGACTCTCTCTCAGGTCAATTGGCTTTCTCCCTACTCCCGTTCTCGAATCTTAAAGCACTTTTCCCAGCATAAATGCAGTGTCGGTAATGATATGAATTAAGTATTTAAAAAATTGAATGGAAAGCATTCTGGATAAATGTAACACCCCTGATTAGTCCCACATCGAAAGTGAACAAGATTAAGATTAACTTATAAGGGTCTGTACTACTATCAATTTTAGCTTAAGCATTTTAGTCAATGATTTAAACTAAACGAAATTGATAGATCAGTTAACCCATCAGGCCCAAGTCATAATAATAAATCTCTTCTTGGTGGAGTGTTTTTTCATGAGTGATTCGGGTAACTATCTATCATGATTTAATGGATATTATTCCAACTTAAAGAGTCATAGTTTGTGATACAGGTGGTGAGTGGAATAGCAAACATATTTAAATTGCTTCATCTCTTTTCAAGAATAACAATCAAAACAAGTTTTTTTTATCTTTGTTCATGGCATGGCAGACCATTCTTCCCTATCAAAATAAAGGCATGTTTCATTTCTCCTCCTGGCTAAATCAACCATCCTGGTGTTCGGCAAAGAAGGATAAGAGGAAGCAACATCGATCGTCTACATGGAAAGCCATATACGTTCTTTGTGTTACAACGAGATGAGTGCACGGAAAGCACATGTTTTACAAGGGATTTTGCAGGAGTGACAGGATGAGCTCTCTCTCTCTCTCTCGGTCTCGTTCATGGCAAAATGGATCTGGGGATGACAATGTCTCCGATGTTGTTGTGCCATGGGTCAGCCAGGTGGGTTGCCAAGTTCTCCAATGGCCCGGTTCCAGGGTACGCCGACTGCTGCACGCAGAAGCCCACGAAGGCCAGCAAAGCGAGCCGACCTGCGAACGAACAAACGGAGAGAGGACCAATTAGTACTGTGAGCCATGAAAGGACGCATGCGATGAATGGAGAGTGGAAGAGGAAGGAGGGCGAACCGTTCTTGATCTCCTTGACCTTGTACTCCTCGAACTTGACGGGGTCTTTGGAGTAGCCCAGCGGGTCGAAGGCTCCGCCGGGGTACTTCTTCTTCTCGGGGTCCTTCTCCATGCTGCGCTGGTGCTCCACGAAGGCAATGGCGAAGAACTCGATGACGAGGATGGTGGGGAGAGTGCCCCAGGGGACTGGGTTGCCTAGGTACGTCGCCTGCCCGCCGGGGATCGCCGCCCACTCCTGCGCCTTCACCCAGTTGCCCAGGCCCAGTGCTTCCGGCACCAAGATCCCTGGCTGAAGAACCACAGTGCGTGTGACGGCCATTCACAGTTAAAGCGATCGCACGAGCACGGAAGGGAGAGAGAGAGAGAGAGAGAGAGAGAGAGAGATTACCACAGCAAGCATCGCCCATCTGCAGTGGATCAGCTCCGACTCCTTGTACCTCTCCAGGTTCTCCGGAACTTCCCCGAGGCGAAGCGGATCGAACCCGAAGTCACTGAAAGCGTCCAAGGCAGAACACAGATGTCATCACCAATCTCGAGCGTCAAGCGTTGGACATGCAGTGCTTACCCGGGGGCGGAGCCGTCGAGGTACGGGGGACGTGGCTGGCCGGGCATCCAGTCGGCGGACATGGAGAAACGGGACGCGCCGTTGGTGCATGAGATGGCGACCGAGCTAACGAACTGCGACTTGGAAGACGAGAGGAGGCTCGGGAAGAGGACGGCGCAGCTTCTCAAAGCACTGGATGCCATTTTTTCGCCTCGCTCTTCCTTCTCTGCTGCCCCTGCTGTTATCGAAGAGAGATGAAACAGCCGAACAGGACGTGGAGCTGATAAAAGCACAGCCCTTCAGGGGGACAGGGATCTGAACTGGATAAGGGGCGAATCCTAATCCAGACTCCTATTGGCTGCTCCATCTGCTTGGCCGCAGACCACTGGACCAACTGTAAGCTCGCAATCCAATGGACTTATTACAGTCACTTATAGGAATCAAGGTGCCGTTTTGCGGCTGAGATTTAAGAGCAGTAGCACAAGAAAATATCTTCTCTTCCTTTCTCTTGGACCCCATGTTTAGCACTTGGACTATGGAACCCTTTTTTCTTGTCTCAACAAAACAACCTTTTTCGCTTTCACATAGCAAAGATAGTACAATCTGTTTGCAATAGAATAACTACAGGAAAGATATGACAGTAACATAGAGAGTAAAGGATTTCTGTTCCTCGAGTAATGAAGGTAGCATTGGGCATCATCATATCAAAGAAAGGTCACCATACTGCAGCCAACAACAATTTGGAGATCATGCGAAAGCAGAATATGTAATTTTAGCATCAGAAGTTGCCACACACAGTTTAAAGAAAACCTTGCTAGTAAAGATAGAAAATTGTCCATCTAGGATATTATACAGGTTATCAAATACAAACTAAATGCGATTTTTTCATATAGCACTTAGTTTGCCATAGTAAATACACAAGTAGACAATATTATAGTAAAAGGCTAGCAAAACATACCACAATTCTACCCGCCCAAATCCCCTTCATGGATGTGAGCGCGGAAGACCATCACATTCTAGAAAATAATATCAGTAAATCAGATACATTATTCCAACACAGGGAAACCAGAAAGATCAAACCAGAAGGGGTGAACATATGTCAAGCACGTATATCTGATTCATATTATGTCGAGCACTCTGCCCTGAAATAGTACTTTCCATGGTAGTTATGCTTCCTGATGCCTGTTGAACTGGTCGCCAGTATTGCCATTAGACTCCCTCCATGAACCCTCCCTTCTGGAAGGGAAACCAACCGACACTGAGTAAGTGGAGAGTGCATCTCTGTCTCTGATGCACAGAAGCCAAAGACCCTCTTCCCTCCGTCGACAGCAACATCTTTCATCTTCTCAGATCTAATGGACGCCGGATACTTGGTAGGAGAAATTTCAATGGTGCCGCCACCACGAACACAATGATCTTGCACTAGGGCGTCGTGACCAGCACAGAGACCAGCTTTCGTCCTGGAAAACCTATCACAAGGTGCATCACCAGTGCCAAACTTTGAGCCTGCTTGATCCCACGCGCACCGTTTGCCGCCTCCATGTGCCTTGCAAAAATCAGTGTTTCCCTGAGCACTTTTTCTGCAATCCATGGACTTGCATCGTTTGCCCCCTCCATGGCGCACACAAAAGCTAGTGCGTCCTCTAGCACTCTTGGTGCACCCAAGAATAGCGCACCTCTTCCCACCACCATGGGCAACACAGAATAAGGTCCCACCATGCACACTCTTCGGGCAGACACCTCCACCCTGAAATGAGCAGCGCTTTCCTCCACCATGCCCCTTGCAGAAGGGAGTGCTCCCTTCAGCTCCCTTGGTGCACCCCGAAAATGAACACCGTTTCCCCCCACCATGTGCCTTGCAGAACATTGTACTCCCTTGTGCACCCTTTGAGCATGCTGGAAATTGACAGCGCCTGCCACCACCATGAGAGATGCAGAGTCTGGAATAACCTTCTGCACTTTTGGTGCAATTCTCCCTCTGGCACCTCTTCCCACCTCCGTGCCTGATGCATAAACCAGATTTATCTCTTGCAGCTCGGCTGCAACCGTCATGGCCGCAACGTCGGCCACCACCATGGGCAATGCAATAATCAGTGCGGCCTTCAGCACTCTTAGTGCAGCCAAGGTGTTCGCATCGGCGACCACCCCCATGCGCTTTGCAAAAGATGGTTCTCCCTTCAGCACCCTTTTGACAGCCTGGTTTTTGGCACCTCCGTCCCCCACCATGGGCTATGCATAGACCAGAGGCACCTCTTGCTCTTTTAACACAACCTTGGAACTGACAGTTTTTCATGTTACTATTGTGATGCTGTGAACACACATCTGTGGAAGTGCAAACAACTGGGCTTTTCACTGTTTGTGCCATGGTTGAGGGGGGTTCTGGCACAACAGCAACCGGATCAACTTCTATTTGAATTTTCTTACTTGAAGTAAAATCACCATTTGTCTCTGAATTGTGCAAAGAAGGTTCCAGACAACTGTTGACTATCCAGGAAGATGATGCAGTCCCTTCTTCATCAGTGGTTGGCACTGAACTTACCATTTCTGAAGTCTCCAAGCTACCCTGGTGTTGGGACAGGATGGGCTTGATACTGGTCATAACCGATTCAGATGGCCCAACTGATAGACTTAACTCGAGGTCAATCGCATTTTCAGTATGAGAAGCATTGACTGTAGCAAACAAGGAATTGGAAGGATTCGATTTTTTCACATTCCGAACATTTGGCTGAAAATCCAGTCCTAACTCAATGGAGTGTTCATCAGTTTCGCCTATTGAAGTCTTGCAAAGAATTATTGAGCTCGTCTTGCTATCTGAAGGATTTAATGACTGCCCTAACCCAAGAGCAAGTAGGGGACGCTCTGAACCCTTATTACCATTCATATAACCCCACATCCTTTTTGCCCCTTTTATTTTGGAGCTGTAAAGAGATGAAGAACTAGGGGAGTTAAGTCGTAATGTCACATCAGTGCTATCTTCTCTTAACTGAACCCTGCTAGGGAAGTCACAAGTACTTAAAGTGAATAGGTTTGCAGCAGAGCCAAGATTCAGATAGCCATTATCCATTATTGTCAAGAGACTTCTTAAATCCACCAATTCTGATTGGGAAAAAACAACTTAAGTCCGACTTCTGGAATTAAATGATGACAATGTTAATGTTAGTTACTAAAATGAGATCCTTCAGCCTCCGCTAACAAATCCTGATGTATCACAACGGTCCATTTCGGAGAACTCGAAAGATATAATAGAATCAGCCGGTAAAGTGAGGATCAAATGAACAATGAAAAGTAGTCAACCATGTCATCAGACAAAAGCATAATGTCCAAGAATTCCTGAAACAGAAGAACCATACAAAAGGGCATGTTAACAGCATTTAAGAAACCGTGATATACCAATGGGCATTCTCATGGAAATTCAACATTGTGATCCAGAATTTTCAAATTTTGAAGAGTGGAGGCAGTACTGATGATGATGCTAAGAAACAAGGATATGTTTTGCCAAATAAGCTAAAAAGGGAGCGTGATGGAAGGATTTTATCATACGTCCAAAGTTCTTCAAGAAGAAATTCAAAGTTACTACAAATTCAACATTTCCTCTAAACTAACTTGACAGAACAAGCATTTACAGAACAAAACTACACACCTAAAGCTTTTCATATTATCACAACCAGTCCAGCCTATGCATGCCACTCAAATTGTTCGATAACATGTTTCCATTTTACAAGGAAGCAGAAACCATATCTTGCAAATCATCAAATTGTATCTGTGTATTCTAAGATAATTCAAATACACTTACAGATATGCCAAATACACTATCATCTAGAAACTGAACCACTTTGTACGGGCACAAAGGGAAAAAATCTAAACTCATGCAAGAAGGGACACATACATATCTGACAGCTATTTGAAAAATCTAATAGATCAAACAATATTAATTATCATAGCTTCAATCTAAGCTAAAGAAAAAGAAATTCAATTAACATATACAGACCAACTTTTTTAAAATCATCATGAGCAATTAAGCATTGATTTCCAAGTTCCAACCAATGGATCTTATGAGGAATTTTAAGCATTCCAAGCCGATAAAAAATGACAGATGACAAGTAACAAGCTAAACCAAAGCTGAATCAAGGCACAAATTTATTATTACTAAAAGATGTAAGCTGCTGAACATCAACAAATGATGAGATGGCATAGTACTAAAAGAAGACAAGAGGTAATGACACAGAACAGCCAACCCAAGGCAAACTTGATCAGAAAACCATCTATATAAGTATAATTCTGATATCTGGTTAAGCAGATTGCAGGTATCAATTAAAGAACCAGAAAAAAAGCATATAAAGATAACAGATTCGCTGCTAAATTTCTTTATATATATATATATATATATATATAAAAGAAATATATTGAATCAATTCATCTTATGCGAAAAAATTGGCAGCAAAGCAACTAAGAGAGCACCTGATTTATCAAGTACTTGTACAATCCATATACCCAAAAGAACTCAAGTTATTAAATGTATACGTATTACTACTTGACTCTGTGTTTCACCGCTTCACTACTTTACCCTTTTTGATAGGTGCTGATGGATTCTAGTGCAGCATGGACCCTCCAAATTCACAAGAGACACGATCAACTAAACTGAGAAAAGAAATAGTTAGCAACATATAGAGACAATTGAAGGGTGTCATATCTGAACTACGCATACCGTGAGAAACAAACCAAAAGAATCAAACAAAGCAACAAGGAGATCACACTCAACAATAACAACGATCGTGAAATGCCGGGAACAATGGAATCTCAAGTAAACCGAAGCACGATCAACTGCGAGCGGTCGCTGATTCATGCATCCAAACAATACATTCAAGAGGAACCTAACAAAATATCGTACCCAAATCGAAAGAGACTATGAATAGAATTTGTTCGCGGAAAATAGAGTTCCGACAAAGAAACTCCCAATAGACAAGAATTAGTACAGTCTAGGGGAAATCGACGAGCAAAGATAGTGATTTCAACCAAGATGAAAGAAGCGAAGCTCGCCTTGGTCGCGAAGGACAAGAGAAGCGCAGAACGCCGACGGGGCGAGAGATCCGACGAGGGCTAGGGTTGTCGATGTGAGGAGAGGGGGGAGCGACAGCGCGGGGCGTACAATAATGAGGAGGAAAGCAAGTATATGCGAACGAGGAAACCTCGAGTGCGAGAGAACCGAGGCGGTCGTTACTTGGTGCTGCGACTTAAACCTAGACTTACGTCGTCACCGACATGCGCGATCTGGACGTGCGCCACGTTTCGACTCGTATCTCAAATCGTTACGAGAGTAACTGAGTCGATTGGCGCACCAGGGCACGTCAGCACTTTCTCTTGGGTTTCCACCTCCGCAGCGGCGCGCCACCGTCCATGTTGCGCTGCTGCGGGTCCCACGTCGAAGGAACCCGCGTCCCAACTTTTTCCTTTTTTTAATAATAATAATAATAATAATTATTATTATTATTATTATTATTATTATTATTCCTCTGGATATTTCTCAACTCGCACTCATTTTGATTTTTCTCAAATGGTACACTTAATTTTAAAATAACTTTTATTTTTTTAATTTTTTTACTAATTTTAAACTATCATAGTATTTTCATATATTTATTAAAATAGTATAAAATTATAAATACTATTAAAAATATTGCAAATGACACCTGTCTATCATTACTTGTAGACCACTATAATATAATATTTTTATGCTTCTAGTTAGTTTAATCGTATTAAAATATATTTGAATTACTTACAATATTATTGGGTAAGTTTTATATTATTTTAATTTTTAATTCTATTTAGGTGATATTATTAGTAAATTATCGAATAATTTTTAGTATGTTTTGATTTTTTATTTTAATATTTTAAAGTATATTTTATAATAAAAAATATGATAGATAAAATACTGCAACACTATAACAAACCAAAATATTATAACAGAATAAAAAATAAATTAAATATTTTTAAAATTAAAAGAAAATACTCTCTAAGAAAATCAAAAGAGGAAATCCTGTTTGAAAATATCCAAAAATGAAATATTATTTTGCTTTTAAAGATGGCGTGTTCTCCAAATCAAATATTATCTGGCTCACGTTTGCTGCCTCGTGCGCTACGCCGCAGGCACATGTGACTCACGTTTGACCCAGCCCGAGGAAAAGAAATCGAAGGATAAGTTTTCCCATGCAGCCACGTAGATGAGGGCTGACTGGGCAGTTGACTTACCCATCTCCCAAACTGACATGGCGTTGACGTATGTGACCGCTTCAAAGAATCTAAATATCAAAATGATGTTACATTTACCGAATTTGATCGCAAAAGTGAAAAGGGAATCGAGTGCTTTCCATTCCCAGCGTTCGATTGGAATTTGAAACATTAGGATTATAATTTTAATTATCTGTGATCACCTTTCGCTACGGTGTTGATAAGACGTATTTTGAGCCCAAGACACATCACAGTCGATACCACACTCCAAATCAGAATCCGTACCGAGACACTGTTCAATATGTCCCATCCTGAGAGCTCGGGGCAGTGCCGTCTGACGTCGCTCCGCATGTCCCGAGACGTCGATCAGTCAGAAGTGTCGTCCCATCTCTCGAGGATCAGCGGTCACGCTGAACCCGCGTACAATCGGCCCTCGTACAATAGTATAAAAATCCGTGACCAACACCCGGCTAGGGGGAGGGTAAAAAAAAGCAATTCAACCCGTTACAGACTTGCTCGTCGGAGGGGCCAAAGTCGAAGATCACCTGACAAGGGCCATTTTTATAGGCGAATGACCACCCACGAGTCGCGAGCGTCTCAACCCAAGGGTCGCCATCCAGCGCGCAAGGGCGAGCTGCCAATCGGCCCAAAGACCGACAAAAGTCGATAAGCACCCCTTCCCGAGGGCACGACCACCTCGTTATCCAGCTCAGTCAATAGAAGACTCCCGACATCGACTCGTGGATCAAGCCGTGCTGACTCATCAGTCACGGTACATTTGTTCACCAACAAATGTGATTAGACCCGACTCGTGCATTAGGAGCACCGATACCTTCTTAGAATATGGTGTAATAAGTTATATCAAGGAATATTAGTGTATTTGAAAAGGCAAAAATATGATTTAATAGGTAAAAACTCAACAAAAAAAAAAAAAAAGAAATAATTGAACATCTTAGTAAGAAGGGGGGTCAAAGTTCTACTAAGATATTTTGTTTCGATGCAACATGTACAAGGAGTTGTAATCTTATATGTGATGGAAAGTTGTAGCATATTCCCTGAATAGAACTTTTAAGTACTCGCAATTCTTCGAATGGCTAATAGGCACCATCAATCTTTACCTTTCCATTAATAAAAGAAATGTTCGGCATATGCTCTCGAGATGAGCATAATAATTTTATGGCCTTTTTGACCGGAATTTCTACGGAACATGATAACATAAACATGAGACGTGATCTACTTTGGAAATATACATGGCGTTGCATATGGGACATCTAATCTTAATATAATAATAAGGATTATAATTAGATTAGCATAGTGAAAGATTTTTTTCTTCCTATCTTTTTCTTTTGTAAGAATAAATTAAAGCTTTTGGATAGGAGTTGTCAAACTAAATCTAAATCAAATCGATTCAATTCAAATTGATTCATCAATAGTTCAAAAAGCTATAGATGTACACTTCTTTATTTTGGATTAACCAGTTTGAATTGATTTATATTGAATGATATAGATTTTTATAATATATTAGATTCAATTTACTAAAGATCGAGAGCTCCAAATATAATCGGAAAAATTTCTTGAAAATACTAACTAGATTATTGACTATATTGTTGACCTTGTTTGATTATTTTATGATGCTCAAGTAGATATCATCGAAGATGCTGCCATCAGAACCCTAAGGTGATGGTGACGAACCTAGCAACATTAAAGTTCACTAGCAAATAGTTAGCGTAGAATCCAAAAGAGAGAGTAATTAGTTCTCACTTTTTAAAACTATATGAAATTTCTTAATTTTATAATCAATATATATATATATATATATATATATATTTATATATTTATAAAGATTATAGATTATTCTAAAATTAAATTGAATGGAATAGAAAAATTATATTACTAGAATTGTAACTTCTCCTTACATCTTTTGGACCTTAATTATCCTTAAAATTGAGAACTGTTATGTTATTATAGGTGTTTAATTAGGGGGGGGTGGGATTCAAAGGCCATTTCACTGCTACTGTATGAGCACAACACGCCAAGTTCATCCATCAGTCGATCGACACGTGTAATGCGCAATATACAAGATATTAGTGACTTATATGCAAAATAGAAGGGTTAGTATGAAGATAATTATGTGATTAGGGACCAGTGTGCACAGTAAACTTGTTTTGTGCTGTTAATCCTAATTCTAATCCTTCATTTGATGGTGGATATTTTTGTAATTTAGTTCAAACGGCAGATCAACTCTTTTGACCGTTAAAAGCTAACGAGAACCCGGCCGTTGACCTTGACTTCCCGGCGGCGCACGATCCCCCCTTGTCTCTCTCTCTCTCTCTCTCTCGAACGACAGCCCGGCCGTTGACCTTTGTGGTCGCGGCGGCTTCCTTCTCTCTATTTCTCTCTCTCGATCTCCATCGAAGGAGACTCCTGTCTCTCCATCTCCTCCCTGAACTCTGCAGCTCTCGGTAGAAGGTGGAACGGTTGGATCGGGGGGGATCGGCGGTGGCGTGTGGCGGAATTGTTAGCTGAGGAGGGGCGTCATGGATCCCCCCGATTTCTCCCGCCCCCCGGCGGGCGATGGCGACTGCAATTTTGAGTTCGTCTCCGACTCGAGCAATTTCTCTGACCGCCCGCTTCGCATTGAGATCGTCGCGGGGCCGCCGAAGGGCAGGCCGGATGGCGAGGGCGATTCCGAGTGGGACAGGCATCGGAAGCGCCGGAGGGACGCGATCGAGAAACGGAAAGGTTAGCTCCGTCCGTCTTTAGCCCTCCGTCCATACTGTTCTCAGTAGGTTTTGGTTCCGGTGATTGCCGCTCTGTTTTAATCATCCATTGCCTCCGTTGCGACCTCTGCTTAGGGTTTCGTGTCGATGAGGGATTAAGCCCGATCTTGCAGTGGTTCATAAGATAGAATCTGATTCTTTTTGCTTGGAAAGGATCATTCAAACATAGATGAATCAAAATTTGAACAAAAGAATAGTTTGCTGTTTGATAAGCACTTTTAGTCTCACATGGTTGCAGGGTAGGGAAATCAAGACCTCATAATCACCGGCATCACCCTTTTGGGTTCAACCGGAAAGGGCAAAATTATACGGGCTCACTCAAAATGGATAATTTTCGGCTCACCGAAAGCAAACAATTTCCGCAAAACATTAGCAATTTTACTATATGAACAAAACCCAAAACCCATCAACCTCAATAAATTGATACTGTTTCTTGATGCATCATTTACTTTTTTCTTTTTCTTCAAGTGTCAACATATATAAAGAAAATACTGCAAGTAGACATATCTGAGATTGCATACATGTTGTATCAGAAATTGTATGAGAGCTATGCAGAGTCATGCATTCCCAAAATGTTTGGTGTTTATGAATGGCTCATTACGAAGAAGATCATTTGTTGAGTATGTTTGTGTCACACTTATATTTTTGTTCTCGGAATCCTTTGATGAAGATATATGTCTAGAAGCATCGCAGTTAGCGATTTGAATACTATTTTGAACTGCAACCTGCCTGATTCTGAGGGTTGGTATGCCAGATGAACAAGAGGGGGAAGCTGTAGCGATGATTGAAGAGTCTCCGTCAGGTATTAGTCAAGTTTAAACTGAAATTATTCTTGTTTACAGATGTTCCCTAAAATTAAATTATAAGATACTACAAACTTACTGTGGGAATTCTGATATCCTATAACCTTTTATGTCTACCAGCTGATTGCCTCTGAGAATTCTTATTGATTTCTACCTGTGAGATTTCATAGAAAACAAGCATTTTTTATTACCAGATGTCTTACATGTTATGCAATTCAGGCAGCCAACATGCTTAATGCAAAAGTTATGAAACATGCATGGTTTGTGTTTCTGCCAGTTTTATTTTCTCTTTGACTGAGAATAAAGTATTAAGCTGTCGCAACTTGTAGAAAGCCGACTCAGAAGTTTGATGTTGCTCTCAAATTAAATAGCACTAATATTTGGAGGACTTATGTAGCTCTAAGTAGTAATTGACTTTGATCAGTTGTTGTAGCAAATTGTGTCACACCTTAAGGATCACTTCCTCCCTTAGAGACCTCATGAAAGAGCCCATTCCTCATGCTTCAGAATCATAAGAGTGATCTTTCTTTTTTTTTTCTTTTTTTTTTTGTGTGTGTGTGTAGATTTCTCATAACAAACGATTCTAATATCTGAGTTGGATAACTACTTTTCGCTTTGTAGGTGATGAGCCTTCACGACACAGTGGTTCTTCTTGGAGTATGGATTCTCCTCCTGTAATTAGCATAAAATCTCTATCTGTAAGTTCCACAATATTATCCGCAAAAAGTCCGTTTTTCTACAAGGTAAGATGCGAAACAAACATAGCCGACACAGTGCTCCACCAAAATTTTTGACTAATTTTCTGTTGAATGTTATAGCTTTTCTCAAATGGAATGCAAGAATCGGATCAGCAGCATGCTACATTGCGGATAGATGCCTCAGGTACTTTCCAAAATCTACTATCATACTCATTTTTCTCGTTTCTGTTTTTCTGTTCATCCTAGCTTAATATATATAGTGGCCATGATTTGGTCGTCTTCTTAATCTGAAATCAATCATTTTCAGAATGAGCCTTGCGAGAAAGAATGAAACTACTAATAGATTGGGGAAATCTGTTGGTAAAGGAAGAAGAAATCGGGTCGGAGGTGGAAATTGAGGTCACTGATTATATAAGAAAATCTGAAAGCATCCATGAATCTCAAGCACAATTAGTCAATCCTGTCTGAACAAATGGAGAACGTAATAAATATAAGAAAATCTGAAAGCATCCATGAATCTCAAGCACAATTAGTCAATCCTGTCTGAACAAATGGAGAACGTAATAAATATAAGAAAATCTGAAAGCATCCATGAATCTCAAGCACAATTAGTCAATCCTGTCTGAACAAATGGAGAACGTAATAAATAAAAGAAGAGATAGTGTCAATAGACTAGCGTGCTTGGACTTGTGATGCTGCTTGTTCATTTGGGGGGGGTGGAACGGAAAGAGTTAACAGAGCTACTTGTCGTAACGTATGATCAACATGGACATAACATTTGATACATGATGGCATGGGTCCTTACCAATCGGCACGAGCTGCAGCATTTCCTAGTATTCTCGCTTGATTAATCTTCATGTTATATGTCTCTTAGAGGATTTGCTCAAGGATGAAGTACGACGGCTATCGCTTCCTACGGTCTTAAGCTTAATTGTTAGTTCAAATATTCAGATACAGTTTTGAAATGAACGTTCATACATATTATATGTCAACATGTTTGCTCAGTTCATGGAAAAACCTGACAACATACCTCTTTCATGCAACAGAGGAAGCTGCTCTAATGGAACTTCTCAGCTTTATGTACAGTGGCAAGTTGTCGACCACCTCACCGACCCTTCTGCTGGATGTGCTAATGGTCGCAGACAAGTTCGAGGTGGTTTCTTGCATGAGGCACTGCTGTCAGTTGCTGAAGAGCTTGCCGATGTCTCAGGAGTCTGCACTACTCTACTTGGAGCTTCCTTCCAGCATTTCAATGGCGTCGGCTCTTCAGCCATTAACCGAGGCAGCAAAGGAATTCCTCGTGAACAGTTTCAAGGATCTAACAAAGTAAGTAACCGTTGCCCTGCCTCGACTTCGATCCATGCCAGCTTTAGCAATGCATTGCACTCTCCTTCCAGGAACCAAGATGGACTCATGGAGCTACCTCTTGTCGGCATGGAGGCAGTCCTCTCCAGTGACGATGTCCAAGTTGCATCGGAGGATGCACTGTATGACTTGGTGCTCAAGTGGGCTCGTCGGCACCACCCCAAGTTGGAGGAACGGCAGGAGGTCTTCGGCGCGCGCCTCGGTCGGCTCATCCGGTTCCCTTACATGTCTTCCCGGAAACTGAGGAAGGTTCTGACGCACAATGATTTGGATCAAGAATTCACGAACAAGGCTGTGCTTGAGGCACTATTCTTCAAGGTCGAGCCTGCTCACCGGCGACAGGCTCTTGCGATGGATGACGTGACCAACAGAAGGTTCGTAGAGCGAGCCTACAAGTACCGGCCGGTGAAGGTGGTGGAGTTTGAGGTCCCAAACACTCAATGCATTGTCTACTTGGATCTGAAACGGGAGGAGTGTGCACATCTTTTCCCCTCGGGGCGGGTCTACTCGCAAGCTTTCTACATCGGTGGACAGGGTTTCTTCCTCTCGGCTCACTGCAACAGGGACGTACACAACTCTTGCCACTGCTTTGGCCTCTTCTTGGGGATGCAAGAGAAGGGATCGGTTAGCTTCACGGTAGACTATGAGTTTTCTGCGAGGACCATGCCATCTGGGCAATTCGACAGCAAATACAAAGAAAAGTACACCTTTGCAGGGGGTAAGGCAGTTGGATACAGGAACCTTTTTGCCCTTCCATGGACATCATTCATGGCTGACGACAGTCCCTACTTCATCAATGGTGTTCTTCACCTGAGAGCGGAATTGACCATCGAATGATACATTCTCAGCAGCAGCAGCTCAATAAGTTTGTCATTCTATCGGATAGTGTAAGAACATATGTAAGTTAGGGGGTTGAGAGTTTGGTGTCAAAACAATAAAGAAAAAGGGGTCTAATCGCATAAATTTACTTAATCAAGGCAGTAACGATGGAATATAAGAGAGGCAGAGAAGGAAAAATATTTGTAGGTGAGGCATTACGGCATACAAACAGTTGCTGCTCATTGGAAAATATCTGTTAAAATTATTATTATTATTATTATTATTATTATTATTATTATTATTATTATTATTATTTTTCTTTATGGTGAAGTCAGCCTAAGTATGATCTTTGAAATCTGCTGTTCGTTTATCTGTATTCGATTTCGACCTATTTTCGAATCAAGTCTTTCACAACTATCAAGAGCTTAAGAAAGAAACGACACAAAGTTTGATTGGCTTTATCATCTATATCTTACTAAACCGACATAAGTAGAGCCTACAACATACCTGCACAATCCTCATACACAGAAGCAACTATGAGAAGAATCATATTCTTCTTAAATGCTCTTAAAAGTCTACTGTATCCATAGAATCAAAAAGGCAGTTGGATGGCACCTTAATTTTCGTCCTGTCTTTATCAAGCATAATCAGCATTACAAACTGGGATCGCGAGCTCACTAGGAATCCGTGGCTCGGATGCTAGAAGCAGAAGTATGGGACCAGTATTCTTTGACAAGCTCCCCTAGTAGAGATCCTTTGGTCTTCATCAATTTCAGTGGGCAGTCATACTCCGCAACTTTTCCTTGACAGAAATACGACAGTTTTGGATCAGATGATCGGTTGACTGATCGATAAGAATAAATTACATGAAAAAAGATTTGAAGACTTAAGTATGTTGGCATAAAGGACCTAGTTTCATGGATGTGGAGTAGAGGATATTGGTGTCTTATGATGAAACTACAATGAATTCGATAGTCTTAAAGCATCGTCAAGCATTGGCTATGTTATATGAAGTTTGCAAGGATAAAGAGTTGGAACCTACCTTCACTAATAGCAAGCACCATCGTGCAATCCACCACGGTTAGGATTCTATGAGCCACAGTAATCACAGTGCAATCTGCAAATTCTCTTCTGATGGTCTTTTGAAGGATCGCATCTGTGGCATTGTCAATTGATGCTGTGGCTTCATCAAGAACTAATATACGACTTCTGCGTAATAATGCTCTTCCCAAACAAAACAACTGCCGTTGTCCCATGCTCCAATTAGATCCATCTTCAACAACTGCTTAAAATGGTTTTTAGAACAGCTTTATGTTTACTAGTGGAAGTTTCCAGGTAAGACGGTACCAAAAAAACATTAAATACAGAGAAAAACTGAATGAATATAATGCAGCGAAAAGACTGTTACCTAGTGAATCCAGGCCATGTTCTTTCTCTTGAACAACTTCTCGTAGCTGACATTTATCAAGGACCTTTCAAGCATGCAAGAAGATTGCATCCAGTCAGCTGTGAAGGTAGAACATCAAAGAGGATGACTACACAAAAATCTCTATAGATGTTCTCAAACATTTTTTTTCACTAGATTGAGTCTTCCATTGCTTGAAGATCAAACTCCGGCCTCTCTGGTAAATGGATAAGAATAAATGGGAGAAACAAAAATGGCCGAAACTAAATAAGGGTGACTCTAATGGTGTTGGGTTTGGTCACTCCTTACATGTATAAAATTTATATTAGACCTCTAAAAGTTCTATCTTGCAGCCTCCTTATATGTATGAAATCTATGTAGAATTTAGGAGTTCCATTTGCAAATCATCTCTAATAGACTTTACGAGTTCTATCTTGCAAATCATCTCTCAAAGAAGCTAAATGGTTTCTGTAGCTGACCTGCAAAAGTTGACCTATACTGATCCCATGCATTAGTTTTCTCCTTCACTACCAAATGTTCATCTCAGACAAGTATGGGTGTTTACTGTTTTATAGTCTTCAATTGTAGGTATATTCATGTGCATCTACTACGGAAGGACTGTTAACTATGGCCCTTCTGTTCTGTCCCTTTTGTACTCTTGCAATATCCCGATGCTTATAAAATGTTAATTTCTTGGGTGTTCCCATTACACCTCCCAGGAAAAAAGGATTATACTTGTAGTGACATCTTATGACATCACCAATTAGAGAAAAGAAAACATTGGCTTCATCATGTAAAATGGATTATATATTACAATCAGGAGAACCAGCCTGGAATTCAGTTGCACATATAGCCAAACCAAATCCAACTCATTTCTATTTTATGGCAGCAAAGTTGCTACAGAAATAAATTTGTTCAATGTTTGCAGAATTTAAGAGCTGAGTTATCCTCATTTATGTGAAACCATAAAGAGAGATTTATTACCTCCCATATTTGCTGATCAGTGTATTGACTCAAAGGATCCAAGTTATATCTAACTGAGCCATGGAAAAGTGTTGGATCTTGAGGTATGACAGCAAATCGGGACCTTAGATCATGAAGCCCAATCGTGACAATGTCAATGTCATCTATAATGATTTTTCCTCCAGCTGGCTCAACAATTCGAAATAGTGCACCTATTAGAGTTGATTTCCCACTTCCAGTTCGGCCAACTATCCCAATTTTGTGTCCTCCCTCAAATGTGCAATTGATCCCTTTAAGTATAAGGGGAGTATCTGGTCGATACCTGATCTGTTTCACATGAAATTTTGTAAGCATGAGAGAATACATGCAATGTCCACAACATTCAAAATAGAACAAGAGGCACTTTGCCATTATTTACCTTCAGATCCAGAAGCACAACTCTACCAAGAACAGGCCAATTTGGTGGAGGCCGGTTGCCTTCAACAATTTCAGAGGCTTCCCTGGTGATGTGCATATACTGATTCAGCCTTTCTACAGAGACGATATTATTTGCAAGTATGCACTGATTTTGACTAGCAAAAACAAGGGACATATTTAATGAAAACCCATAAGATAGTGCCATGCCAACAAATCCTGCACCAAAAAGTCAATACAGTTAATCTACCAAAAATCAATGTATAAATATATGAAACTCAAGAACTAACCAAAGCGTTTAATAAACTTTTAAATAGCAAGCATAAACCTTTAAACTGGCAGTTATACATGTTACAATGTGCTTTCTTTCAAAAAAAGAAAAAGTAAGATAGATGTGTATCATATGAAGTGAATGTTAATTTTAGAAGAAAATTACCCTAAGACCGACCCTCCTAGACTCCACATCATTGGAAGCCTCATTCACTGCACCATCCATCAAAGTTCATGCTGCAACTAGAAATTGTTGTAATTAGAGTGGGTTGTTAAGTGTTCATGGTTCTACCTCCACATAACTTGGTTCTGAACAAAAAAGGCCAACAGCCAATTAAGTTCAAGAAATTTTGTTTGAGAATATGCTCTGATTATTTATGATGCTTCTAACAAACAGAAAATGTTATAGAATTACCTGTGAATGGTTGAATAATCACCATTTATGAGTTTGTCAACATCAAGGACAAACTTGAAGTCCTTCAAGGGTTAAGGATCAAAGCATCTCACGGAGGTTAATATTCTAAAATTTAGTTCTTAGGTTTTGTTTTTGTCTGCAAAGACTTGACAATGGATACAACATGGATGCAAAGAGGAAGATGCTACTCTTTACCTTGCTCATAGAGCTTCAGTGAAACTAGTTTCTTGTGTCTATCATTTTGTTTCTATATTGCTAACTGATTAATGAAACAAAACTACATTAGTGTGCCTAGCAAAGAAGAGGCAAAAGCTCCATTGCCCAAAAAAGTTGAACACAGGGGTTGTCCTTGTACAACTAACCTGAGCTAAAAGTTCCTGCAGGAAGCAAAGCCATTAAAAGAGCTGAAGTTGAAAGAACAACAGCGCCCATGGTCTCCAAACGCTGGATCAACCACTCACTAGCTGAAAAATTATGGAAAAATGGGCTAGCATTTCTGTCAACAAGCTTCAAAAACATAGTAAAGAAACGGTCTTCTTCCTCATAAGCTCTTATAATTATTGCCCCTGATATAGATTCAGCTAGGTGGTTTGCAACAAGAGACTTGGTGGTTCCATTGATCCGCATCAACTCCTTTGCAGATGCCAAGTAGTATCCCTAGTTTCAGAATTCAGAGGTAGTTTGACAATGATTCCTTTAAAAAATAGTAAACAAAAAAAAAT
The DNA here is from genome assembly GCF_036884655.1 of Musa acuminata AAA Group. Classification (NCBI taxonomy): domain Eukaryota; kingdom Viridiplantae; phylum Streptophyta; class Magnoliopsida; order Zingiberales; family Musaceae; genus Musa; species Musa acuminata. The sequence continues at coordinate 43,295,731 of NC_088332.1, forward strand.
ATAGAATTCCAACATAACTACCTGAAGGTCCTTTTTACCTGCAAACGAATGGTCAAATAAATCATTGGTATAGAGACAAATAGCACTTGCCAAGTGACAGCAATCAGCACCCCGAGGTTGCAGTAAATGTTGATACTAGCACTGATACTAAAAATTAAACTAAAAGGAACATCAATGTCGACTATGCTCGTATCGGCAGAGACCTGAGGAGAAGTTGATTTAAGAAAACAAATCTAACCAAAGGCAAAAAATTTCCAGAATTTGATAACTACAGATAAATTTTAGATATTCTTACCCTAGTTAATATCCTTCCTAGAGGAGTGGAGTCGAAAAATGACATCGGAGCATGCAATAGCGAGTTAAGCAGTTGAATAAATAGGGATTTTGATGACTGCAGACCCAAGATAACAATAAACACGGATCTAGATAATAAGAACAGTGCAGTGCTACACCCAATTGCCAAGTAAACCATGATCAATCGCAATGTGCTCAGTTGAGGATTTTGAACATTGGCAGCCATCCATGAGTTCTGAGAGATCTGCCCAGCCATAAAGATCAGATGAGAAAGAACTGCCAGCGAGAAGTACAAGAATCCCTTGTTCTGATTCAAGTACTGCAAATAAGGCTTTAGACCAGTATCACCCTTCTCTCTTTCCTCTTTCTTAATCAATTGATCTTCTCCTGTCAATTTTGCCATGCTTTGCTGTTTAATACTACAACTGAGCTCTCTTCTGACAGTTTCAGCTTCTTTCTGAGAAACAACCTTTTCAAGACTTTCAGGACTAACAATGCCCTTATGTGCATTGGTAAGTTTCTGAAATACTTCGCTGGAAGCCAATAGTTCATGATAAGGAGCAGCATGAAGAATTTTTCCATCTGACATCAGCTGTTGATAACAAAATTATTTTAGTTTTTGAGAAAGAATCATTTATGTTATCGGTAAATATGTGAAAGGATAATTTCATGTATGTTACATATGTATAACTCGAGCAAACTGGTCTTGACACAGAACAAATGCCAATATTTTTTTGACAGTAGTGCTTAATATTAATCCAAATAGGGAACAAAATATCTAGGAGATAATTTAAGAAAGAAAAATTTCAACAAAATTACCACTAATAAACTCAGGGCAGTGAGGTGCCCAACAAATGGGCACACACATAAAAAGGGTTTAAAATGTTAAGAACAGGAACAGAACCAACTAAATCCTGAATGTCAATATAAAAGGGATTCACAACCTTCGCTTCATCCATTAAGTAAAGAGTATCAAGCTACAAGGTGGTGCTAGGAAGGTTAGCAACAAGATAATGTGAAACAGGATGCTTCTTATTTCCACATTAGAAAAAATGATATAAAGAAAAGAGCAATACTTAAAACAAACAGCACGTATAAATTTTAGATTATACAATGACTGACCAGTATAGGATCAAATGCTTGAAGAAAATCCACTTTATGAGTTACAAGTAGAACTGTCTTTGCTAACAAAGCTCCCATGACATATTCCTGCGTACAGTCAAAGAGAACTTACATATTAATTCCCGAAGCAAAGAAAGAAGAAAACTTATGAATGTGAAAACAACCATAAACTGAATATTACTAGTTTACTACAATAAAAGAAAAACTACATTGAATAAATCGGTAGCGGTTTGGGCATCAACAGCACTGAAAGGATCATCTAAGAGATATATATCAGCATCCTGATACAATGCACGTGCAAGTTGAATGCGCTGCTTCTGACCACCACTAAGATTTACTCCTCTTTCTCCAATTTCAGTAAGATCTCCAAGAGGCAGCATCTCAAAATCCTTGACCAGGGAACATTTCTCTATAGTTTCCTGGTATCGTTGCCTATCCATCACAGAGCCAAAGAGAATATTATCTTGCACACTTCCCGTCTGGATCCATGCATTCTGAGAAACATAGGCAATCTTGCCACAGACTTGAATCTGCCATTCATAAAACAAATTTCATCTGCTAAGGACCTTGATCATCATACAATAAATGTGCATAAAAACCATTATTCTATGTATAATGCAATATCAAACCTTAACATCCACAAGTAAGTGTTTTCAAAACGATGAGCAAAAGAATCCTTCTAAAGGTTTTTGTGGGAAATTTTTTCTATTGGAGGCTTGTGATGCATGAGAACTATGACCGATTAAAACAAAGGAATTTCTAAAGGCTGCGACCTGCTATATTTAAATGATAAACAACAATCTGTTGTCAACGATGATCACAGTTCACAGTGCACAGGCAACATTTTAGCGGGAAACTCAAAAGGTATTGTTCTTCTTCACCAGCCAGACAGAAGAAGGATCGATAAAACGAATTAAAACATACCATCCCTTCGGTATTTGGAATCTCTCCAAGAATAGCTTCCAAAAGAGTTGACTTTCCAGATCCAACCTCACCACAGATTGCTGCCTTTTCTCCAGGTTTGAGCTCTAAGTTGATGTTCTCCAATGTGGGTTTAGATGGATTTCTATCCCAAGAAAAGCTAGCAGACTTAATCATTATTGATTTTTCGAGATTAACATTGCATTTTCTTCTGAGATCCCCATTCTGCAACTCAGTCGCATCAAGAAACTTTCCTATGCGGCCATATGCAACCTCTGCTTGAATAACTGCTCCTATAACATCAGGAATTGATCTGACTGGATCTTGAATGAGTCGCAATGTTGCTACAAATGTGAAGACATTACTTGGATACAGAGGTATCTCAAAAAGATAGCAAGCCAAGAATGTAGCAGCAGAGACTGCTACAGGTGATGACCAAAAGAGGAAGGTATTGTATGCTCTTTGTAGCTGAAATGCTGACAGCCATTTGCACTCTTTGGCCCTTAACCCTTCGATGACCTCCTTGAAATGTGTATCCCAAGCGTAAAGCTTTAATACTTTCATATTTACCAGTGCCTCTGACATAGATTTCAGTCTTTCATCCTGAGCTTCCATAAGCCTCGTTTGAAACTTGTGCTGTAGCTTGGACACTGGAATGTTACAAAGAACAGTAAGCATGATCACAATCATTGAAGAAACCGTAGCAAAACCCACAGCATGGTAAAGAATTACTAAAGCAATGCCGAGTTGAATAACTATCGTCCACATTTGATGAAACCAGACTGGGAATTCCCCTACTCTATAGGCATCAACTGTAACATAATTCATTATCTCTCCAGAAGAATGAATCAGCTTAGCAGAGCTTGACAGCCTCAATTGCTTTTGGAAAATAGCTGCTGATAACAGAGATCTCACTTTTAGTCCCAACATTCTGGTGCGGAACTGCCATTGCCTTTGAGATAAAGATTCCAAGAATTTCACCATGAACATTCCTGATGCCAATAAGTAACCTTCGTACTGAAAATTTCCCAAACCTGCTGAGACTTTGATAAAGGCATTAAGAAGCACTGGACCAGCTGACATGGTTAGAACCTTGAGCAACGCAAAGAAACCAGAAGAAAAAATTTCTTTCTTATGGCAAGAAACAATTATCCATAAGTAGGACGAAGAGGAGGCTTGGTTATTCTGTTTTTGGTTATTCAGTCTCTCGAGAAACAAAGAGCAGAGGCTTTCTGCTGAATCTAGTTCACCTAGTTGCGGTACATCTTTCTCCTCCAGCGGCTTTTTATAGCCCTGCTTCATCAAAGGGTTTAACCACCAAAATGACACTCTACTGAGGAAGCCAGCATGTGCAAAAGGAGTGATCAATTCCACTGGGTGACTTGATTTTGCACTATATTTGCTATTCAGTGGTGCATAAATAGACTCCTCGGAACTTTCTTGGTCCTCCTTAGCTTTGGATCCGTTACAGGTGCAAAACAACAAAAGTGTAGTGCCTGGCAAGGACAAAAGATTGAGAGCAATTCTTGTCGAAGTGGAATTCTCTACAAGGATGCTCAAGACAGAAGAGATACAAAGAAACCCAGCAAAAGCACTAGCTAATCCTGACCACAGCCTAACAAAGGTGGTTCCTAGATGCTTGGCTCTTATGCTCACTGCCAAGCACATTGCCACCCAGGTAAAACCCTGAGAAAATACCAGTAGCCACCAATGCAAAGGGAAGAAGCCCTCACCCTTCCTTAATTTCTCTTCCAACTTCCATAATCCAAGGCCAATATAGGCCAAACCCAATAAGCCACTAAAGATCAGAGAAGAAATTCGCACTGGGGACAAGCTCCAAAAGGATCTCTCCATTGTACCAACTCCACATGAAACTTTGTGAGCGAAATTTAGGAAGAAAGAGAAGACAAGAAGCACATTGATTAACATGACAAAGAAGTGGTTGACACAAGTGTTTGAGTAGAGAATTCCACCAAGACCACAATTGGCTCCAGCAAGATCTGAACAGATATTTCCCCCACAGAAAGCCATCCGAGCGCCTAAATTAAGTTCAAAATTTTCTCGATCATGAGTAAAAACATGGAAAATCAAAGAAAAACGAGAATTACAAGAAGGAATGATACTTCTTATGGCATCCATTTTGCCTGGAAATGTGAATTCAGTCCCACACTCTTCCTGCTCTATCTCCAAACATTATCAAGCTCCTTTTTCCAGCTATTCATGTAAAAGAAAATCCAGAAAGCTTTGTAAGAAAACATCTAAATCAATCTTGGCAATTTTTGCAAATATTATAGCATTCATCGGGATATGAAGACTTGATCAAAGAAAAAAACAGCATGAAATACAACACGGTAAGCAATGCAAGTTCTTACTCCCATACCGTCATCTGAATAGTGCTCCTTGTTATGTAGGTGAAATGATTTGCATGTCCAACCAAGGCGCATTCCACTTTGTTGTTCGAGAAGGAAAAATCTGACAACTAAAATTTTACGTAATTATAGGGATGAAGACTGTTATCAAAGCTGACCACAACAGATGCAGGGCTTTGGAGGAAGAACCAGTAAAGAAATAAATTTTTAGCTCTCTTTTCTCTCTTCTTTCTGTTCCTTCTGTCCATGTTCATTTTAATCTCTTGGAATGAAACCTAGGGGTCAGTCCACGTTTGTCCTCAGAGTTATGGGGACGAAGACTCTAGAACCATTATTAACAAGCCCTTGATCATCAAGAATAATACGAACAATCATTTGAAACAAAGAAAACTTGAAAACTGTAAAACAGGGAAAGGTGATAGGCGCTCACCTTTTAGCCTTTGCCTCTGAGACGATGCCGCGGCTGCAACATAGAAGCTGAATCAAAAGAATAGCAGTAGGAGGCGTACAACGGGGTGGAAGGCGCCGCGAAAAAGTCGAGGGGAGGAAAGGAAGTCGCGAAAAGCAAGTTCCTCGTGGAGGCAACCTTAGTTGGCGGGGGAAATCGTGTTCCGCCACCGCTTTCGTACCCGTACTCCATCACAGAGTGACTCCTCGTGGCTCCGCTGGTGGAGGTGGTGGTGGGGGAGGAGGAGGAAAGAATGGTGACCGTACTCGTTCCCTGAGGTGGGCCAATACAGACTCCGCTGCTTCCATGCATTGCGCTCGTTTCGTCTGCTTCTTCCGTCTCCACGGACGAATCCCTTCTACTCATTTCGGACTGCAGCGGATTACGGACGCAACGACAAACCGGTAATCGATAATGTAACCGAAGAAAAGAATATCAATCAAGAACAAACTCGGCATAACCATGGCACACGAGAACCAACCAAGATTTACCTCAAGTCTAGGGTTTCAAGAAGCAGGAGAGGGTAAAACATGAGTACGGAATCGATTAGGCCGGCGGCGGAGGAATGCACGGTGTCCGGAGTCACCGGTCATTGGATGCTGCGTACTCGAGCGGAGCCGCTGGGCCGGTACGTCGGACTCCACGGGGTCCGGTCGGAACCGACGGAGTCATCGCGAAAGAGCGAGTTGCAACTCGGGACGACTCGCAACACGGAGCGCCGGGTTTTGCCAAGGCGGAGGGCGAGACGAACCTTTCGTTTCGCGGTTTCGATAGCGGTTCAGCGAGACGTGACTCGAACCATTGTAGCAGCGGGTCAGCTCTGGGCTCGAGCCGGATTGACATTTGGGGACGGCGATGATGCGTCGCTTTAACCCACGGAGAGCCTAATAATAATTTTAGATAATAATATATTTGGTGATATTATAATAGTGAAAATACGATTGAATGGGGGCGTAAATTATATAATGGTAACTCAGGTCAATAAAAATAAAGGTTCTTATAAAGTGTTTGGTAGAACACTGTACGATGTTTTTTATTAATAAAGATATAATAAAATATGATTATGAAGCATCAAAGATGAAATAAAAGTTTGATTTTTATGGCAACATCATAAAATAATAAAGTAATTAATAATAAATAATATCAAGTTAAATAATCAAAAAATAGTTAAATTTTAAATTATATAAAATTAAAATTATTATACGATATAATAATATAAATATGTCAACACTTTAATATTAGACGTGTACAATACACATTTAATATCGCTAACACAATTATCATATGATCAGTACCTCAGTATCATAATATTATGATATTTTATAATTAAATTATAAGTATAAAATCTGTAATTTGTTATATGTAATGTAAAAAAAAAATATGTTAAAATTAAAATCAAATAACATTAAATTTCTGTGTGATCTTGTGTGATATGTAAATATTATAGTAACATTAATCTGTAAGGAAAACTAGACAATCATTCTCCTCGATCCAAATATCATAACTAATATTTATCATCAGAATATAATTAATTTTATTATATATCTTATTTATTTATAAAAGATAAGATGTAACATAAGTCAACCACATCATATTTTATATTGGATTTGATATATCATAATATAATGATTGTAACTAAGCTTCAAAGTAATATATAATTAGCTTATATAATTAGTAGTAACAATAAAATTAATTATAAATATATTTCTCAGAAATTTATAAATTAATATCTGGCTCGCACGATAAAAAAAACTATTTGAAGATTATAAAATATATATTTTTTATTTAAATTATAAAATAATGGAATATAAAAATAGAAATAAAAAGGTGAAAAATAAATAAATTGCTTCATAACCGATACAACACAATAATATCTAATGAATTTGGACCAAATCAGACAATGTGGCTAACAAACATCAAATGAATTCTCAAGCTATTCATCAGATACATTATTTGAGCATTCAAAAAAATAAAATATTCTCAATATGCAAGTATTTTAAAGAATGAAATAAAAATAAAAGTATTATGATATTTGTCACCTCCTTATCCCCTTGACGATCTCGTTTGTCCCTAATATATATGTTTTGTTCACTATATGATAAATTATTCAACTCTGAAGTGGGTCGAATAAATTTCGTAGTGTTACGTCTGTAAATAAATTCTTAAAGGGTGTAATATAATTCATTTATAAGTGTAATACCATAAAATTTATCCTATCAATCTTTCAACACAACAGATAAATAATATGACATAACTCAATTGTTTTTAAAATTTTTAGTTGATTTGATATATTTTCATGTTGATTATGCAATAAGATAAAAGATAATTATAATAAATAATTAATTTATGATTAATTTTATATGATTCTAATAATATTTGAATCAAATTCGAATAGATTTATACTTAATAAATTCTGAAAAGAAGAGGGTTGATCTTTCATACAAATCAATTAAAGATGATTTTTGTGGGTAAATTACCCAACAAACATTACACTATATATATATATATACATATATATATATACATATACATATATACACACACGGTAAAATTATCCTCCATTTCAATATTAGTCGTGTGTCTTGTCGTGCCTTGTTCTCGTGGTAATTTGACGAATTCGCCTCTCTGGCTGCTGCCTTTTGCTTCACGTTCACGTCGGTGTGGGTCCCCACTCCACCACTATCGTCCACATGCGCTTCCCCGAGCACCACGTCACCTTGTCGGGCTCACCCTCATCACTCCTCCGCTCCTCTATCTCTCGCCCAACAGCAAACACCTCCTCCATCCATCCGCCTTACCAGAACTTGCGATAAAACACCGGCGACGGTGGGACCCGCCGATCTCGCCGTGCCGGAATCAGTGGTCCCTGCCGGGGTTCAGACAGCCCGGGCTGCTCAAAGATGATGTCCGGTTGTTAAAGAGGTCGCCGACGAGGGACGTGAGTTGAACCACGTCAGATCCTCGATCGCACCACGTCGCGTCAGGACCACCGCGGGCCCACCGCTTCGTGCCCTTCCGTCCGCGCGAGCGCCACACCCGCCTCGTCCCACGGCCGTACGTCTCCTCGCCGAGCTGGACCGACGTCACGGCGCACGACGCCGCGTTTCCAAACGGACAGGACAGGGGCCGGGCCAACCAGCAGCCGCCACGTCGCCGCCACCACGTGAATAGGGCGGTGCTCCACGTCGGCCATCGGGGGCGGAAAAGGACAAACGAGACGTTGCGTCATACGTGGGTGAAGGCGCCGTGAGCTGGCGGATAGAATCCCACCCGTCGATGCCTGACAGCATCGTGGTGGGCCCGGCTCTGCGCCGAGTCACGGCGCCATCCCGTGGGCCAGGCCTGGTTTCGACCTGCCGGGGGCCGCGTGGGGAGATCGCGTTCCTCAAGACTCCCGGAACGATCAGAACCGTCGATTGTGGTCTTCGATGGCTGCGCGGCGTCTAGCCGTGGGCCCCCCGCATTTCTTCCAGTCGGCGGGAGGTGGACACGTGATCCTCGGATCGAGAAGGCAAAGGTTACCCGTTTGCGACGTTGCCCGCTTAATTAACCAATAGGCAAAGAAAGGCCCCACAGCTGCAACTCACGTAATCGACGGTCTGGCGATCACTCTACTAGTCGCAGTGATTCTAACTAACCGTGCTATTCTATCATCATACTTTCACGCAACAAAAAAATGATACACAGCATCCAAAAATATACATTTACGCAGACAAACCGACCCGAAAACTTCAATCGCGGATCCCACGGGCCATCCAGTAGCACCCACCAACCGCTGGTAAGGTATGGGTCACAGTGGTCCGTTGGCCAAGATAAATGAGGGGCATTTAAGTCCTAAAAAGATCACATGTACATGTTGCCGTTTCTTTATTCCGATAGGACGCGATCTGGAGATCAATTCATTCCTCTTGGCACCCATACCGACCCACAAATCATCCACCAGCCGTGGGCGTCATGCGTGCCCAACGGGACTGATAGAGCCACGTCTGTGAGCCAAAAAAAGAGAGAACGTCGTTCGTCGTGCGCGGCGATGGGTTAAATTAATGCGGGTGGAAGGGACACCACGTCGGCGATACCATGACGAGGATGTTAGCTGGCCGTCACGAGCCGCTACCGCTGGACGCGTAGACGGCTCAGCACGCTGAAACGTGTCCGGTCGTGGTGGCGCGGGACGGAATAAGCTACGTGTGACGCCCCCCCTCTCCCGCACCAGGAAAAACGAGGCCCGGAAAACGCACCACGCGGAGGACTCCGTGCGGGGTCCGCCTTTTGTGGCCATGGGAAACGGGTAAGGACGGCGTCCATGGAGGCGCCGTGGGCTTCTTACGTGCTCGTCCTGGGCCCCACCAACAAAGAGGGCCACCTTCTTATGTGCTGGTCCTGGGCCGTGGGCTTCTTAAGCGAAAGCCGTGTGGTTCCAGAGCGCAGTCACCGACTCACCGCTACGGCAATGGGTGGGCAGAGGGACGGTGGGACCCACGGAGGCCGTGCGTGGTCGTTCTGTGGGTTTCGGGATTTGCCGTCAGTGTAAGACGGGGGTGGCGCTCCAGCATACCGGGCATCTTCAGTCGACACGTGTATAATGACGTGGCTATCGGCTTGGCGCCGGGTTTCTTTCCCAATTGCCTCCCAGGTCTTGTTCCTCCTCCTCTCTCTCTCTTTCGTCTGTCGTTTCGCTCCACTCTTCTTCGCAGAGCGAGCTCTTTTGCGTGCTTTCTTTACCGGCTAATGGAGGAACAATTGTATTGAAGTCAGGAAAAAGGGTAAGGTTCGGGTGTTCTTATACTTCTTGAGAAGGCGCCTTCTTCTTCTGAGATCCTTTTTACCTCCCCCAGACTTACATGGAACACTTCAGCGTCTTTCCTTAGCCACCTGTTTCTTCTGTGGGTTCTTTCCGGAGGTGAAATCGCGGCGAGTTGGTGGTCATAAGGCTTTGAGGAAGGATCTAGTGCCGCATAGTTGCATGTGCGTGTGTCGATGCCTTATTTTGTTGAAATTTTCTTCGAATCCACGGCGGGGCTTATGGATCGTTTGGGTTTGCACTTTGTTGCCTTTTTGATCGTTTAATGAGCGGAATTTATCATTATCTCTGGTTATGCTATGGGAAATTACCAGAAAATGTTTTAATTCCGTTTTTTTATTCCCCTCGAAGGCCATCTAGTTTGCTCTTTTTCCGCGATCTGATTGAAGATTATATTTCGATGGATAACATGACAATTTCCGGTAATAATCCCCAGTATCCTTCTCCTTGTTTGGTTTTTTTGGAGAGGGAGGGTAGATGGGGAAGAAATTAGGTGACGCGAGAAGAAGATGCGGGTAGATAGGGAAGGAGAGAGCGGGCGTCACGGGATGCGTGTTCTTCAGTTGGAGAACAGTACGACGTACGATGCTCGTTCCAGTGATCCAACGACGCAGCAGAGTCAAAAGACTCGCTCCGAGTCGCAGATCGATAGAATGCTATTTTCCTCTCTTTTATCCCCACTAATCAAAAGCTCGTCTTTTTTGTGTTTCTTTGGGTACTTTCGTCCTTTTCGTATCAGAAAGTGATCAGCGACCGTCCAAGATTCGCACTTCGCCCATTTTAGAGGTCTCTTCATGTTTCTTTCTAAGGAAAAGGCCCTTTTGACCTTCGATTCTTTTCTAGAAACGTCTCCGGCTAGATCAGAGTTCCCTTGATTCATCATAAAATTTTTAAAAGAAATTGTTCAGTAATTCCTTCTTTTGTGCGTTCACAAGCTCTCTTACCCGATCTTTGTATATCTTTTCCCCTCTCTGTTGTTCCGTTGATTTGGAGCAAACGGTTTTATCACGTTTGTAGTTTGGAAATTGATATGATGAGAAGTTCGATGATGTAAAGTTGCAAAAATTGAAATGGTTTATCTTTATTAAATATATCTGTTACACAAATTCGATTGCCGTCATAAACTGGGACAACACTGTGTATCTTGGTGAAATTCATCTGTTACACAAATATATCTGCTTGACCTGTTACATATGTCATTTATGGAATTGCCATAATGATTCTGGAAGTTCGTGGTTTAAAGAGTTATTCATGATTGAGTTATGATTAAATAAGATATCAATTTGTTCGAGAGAGAGATTTTTCTGATATGCTATCATACTATGTTCAGGTGTGTGGCCAACCAGTATGAAAAGCAATGAAGCTACAACTCCTTCAAGGGCCAACAAAGGATCTTCTCCTGTGAAGGTGGGCATATATATCAACATAATTGTACTTGAGTTTTTCTCTTGAAGTACTAATATGCATATTATGTATATGTATATTGCTATATGTGTGTTTTTTGTGCAAATTATTGTACTTCAGAAATGTCAGACCATTTCGGTTTACATATATTCTTTATGCTGCAAATCTTCTTGATCTGTGATTTCTTGCTTTAAAGCATTATTTTTACTAAAAGAATTGCACTGTGTTCAGAATGAAAATTCAAATTATGGGCAACTATGTTACTTCAAGTCAATCGAAGCATGACTTTGGTGATTCCTTTGATATACACTGAAATATTATATAAATTTACACCTAAAAGATATAGAATGTAGACTGTCTTCTCAGCTATGTTGCATTTTGGTTAGTCAGTTGTCGATTTCCCTTAAGGAAAATGATAATTTCATAATTGTTTCTAGCAAGCATGAAAACAATTACTCAGTGTATGCCATGCTACATGCTTATTAGATCCAGTTTTCTGGTCAAAGGTTTGTTTGTATTGGTTTTTTATTATCTTTTCTTTTGTGGGAATCTTGTTTATTTGTGTTATTCTGTTGAAGTTGCAGGAGCCGCTTGCAAATCCTCCATATCCTGAATGGGCAGCTATGCAGGTCAGTACTATTATAATTTTATTTTATTGTTTTTGTTCTCCAATATAATTTAAAACCACTTCTCTTTCATTTAGGCGTATTTTGGAGCTGGAATGATGCCACCTCCATATTTTAGCACTGCAGTTGCTCCCAGTCATGCACCTCATCCATATATGTGGGGCCCCCAGGTAAACAGAATTCTTGATTATGTTGTCATGAACAATTAGCTGAGGAAAATTTCTGGTGCCCAAGCATATCATATATTAGGGTAATGTCATCAGTTAGCTGCTTGCTTCGACACAAGGCAACTTGGTGCATCTACCATTTGCTAAAAAGGAAACAGTAACTTGGAAGGTGCAGAAGTAAAAAGAAGAAATCTTGTTCCTTCAGTATCATTTAGGCCTTACTGAAATAAAATGAGAAGAGATAAGATATGGTACTGGGAAAAATAGGACAAAGGAACATAATATGGAACTCCCTCATTTTAAGTTCTACATGAAGATTCCTTCACATCTTCTAGTCTAGACATGAACATGCATCAAATGAGATCATATTCATTGAGAACGATGGTCACTAAGTACTAACAGCGAAGTGTTATATGTTTTGATTGATTTATTTTGTGGTATTTGTGGATTATTGATTGAGAAAAGTTTGCAAAACATTGTACTACCTCGAAAGGACAACATCTGTTACTCCTCTGATGGAACAAAGCCCGAACTGTTTCAAACTTGGGTGATGAGAAAAAAAAAGGCTATTAGCATTAGTCTAGAATATCTATTATCCACGGGTTCATTGGGAAGGGTGTGGATGGCCCTTGAGCGTGGTTAGATATCAAAAGGCTACAGAGGGAATATAGTATATGTAAACCTTGACAAGGACCTCAGGAATTATGACAAGGGAAATTGTGATACCCCTATGATTCTTCCTATGGAGTGGACTGTAAATTTAAACTCTATTGTCACCGATTTCAATGAAAGGGCATGTATAGAATCTTGGAAAGTGAGTTTCTAGCAAGTTCTATTCTCGGAATTGTTTGCGAAGAGTGGGTACTCTGTACACTTTTAAGTTGTGCAACCAGGTTCTGATAGAAAAGAACTACGTGTCGAGAAAAAAAGAAAATAACTGCCACAGTGACAAATGATTTGGTATTTTTACAAATAACTGGGATGAATAAGTTTTGTTGAGTCATGTTTGTGTTTAAATTTATGTCAATTCAGGTTTGTATTTAAAAATAATTATTTATGTCAAAAATATATCATAATTAACTTATTGAGTGTGTTATATGATATCATTTATATCAAATTTTGCGAAAAAATTATATATTTTTAATGTTTACAACTGATAGATTATCATCTAGGATACAGAAGCAGTGTAGTGGGTTAGGATAGATGAGACAACAGTTTGATAACTAAACCATGCATATATATTAGAAAAAAGAATGTGATAGTGTCTTGTTGGCATAAGTGATGGTAGGGACCTATCTGTCCAATAGATAATTCGAATTTTGGTTATGAATATCTACAAGCTGGGGTCTCTGTAATTCCATGATAATTTAGATGTATTAGACTCTTTTTAATTTAGATTAGGGTTTATATCTGCTTGGAAAATTGTTAACATGTGGAGAAATATGGGTGAGGAGTTCCTGTAGATGTTCTAAAATTTGCTTGAATGTGAAGGCTACAACGTTTGCAAATTTTTAGTTGACATATTAATAAATGCTCAATTTACAGTGTTGGTTTACTTTATGATGACTTTGTTGCATTAACTGACTGAACATTTTCAGAGTTAGTACTAGAGACATTCATTTTGGCTGACCAAGCCTATAAATGTTGCAGTCAATGTTATCGGTTTCCCTTCTGTTATATTTGATCATATATGTGAGAACATCCTGGCAAACTGACATATTTGATACCTTGCATTTATGAAGCATGCTTGGCATTACAAAACTTGCTCCTGCCACTGTCACTTGATTATACTTCTCCAATAATTTCTATCTGGTGCCTTTGGAGATTCCTGGGTATAGGAAAACTAAACATATTTATTATAGATAAACTTGTCCAGTAACTGATTTATGCAATCCGGACGATTTGCAGGGCTATGTACATTTAGCTCTCCATGAATCTTGTTTACCTTGTGGGCTGCACCAATCAAAGCTTTTCCTTTTTGCAACTTGAATAAACTTTAATTCTTCTTTATATTAGTCAGAACTCATGATTACTTTTAAGCATCACATAGATATAAATTTTATAGTCCTTGTTGGTTCTTTGATTCACTGGTTACTAGGTCAAAAGTTACATGCATGCAAGGTGGTTCTTCGGTTAACATATTCTTCATTCGATGCAGCCTCTGGTTCCTCCTTTTGGGTCACCATATGCTGCAATCTACCCGCATGGGGGAGTCTATACTCATCCCTCAGTGCCTCTTGTAAGTCAAAGATAGCCTTGTATTTGGTATCAGTATATTAGCAAACTCAGTTTTAGTGAATGAATTATACTGCATCATATGCTTTTGGCTTGAATTATTTCTAATTAGGATATTATCTTAGTCACAAAAGGTGCATGATCTAAAAATGTCAGAAAGATGCTGTTGTAGATTTAAGTGTCTTCATTGAGTCTATTGGTTTATTGTGGCAGGGTTCTCATACACATTGTCAAGGGATCTCACCATCTCCAGCAACAAGTGAAGCAGTAGTGGTGGGTATATTTGATGTGTTCTTTATTTATATTGGATTTACCACTACACCAGCAAAACCCTTTGTGCTCTGCATATTCCATGCTTTTCCAATTCACCTAAAGATCATTACTCCTTCAGATCAGTTCTCTCTCTCTCTCTCTCTCTCTCTCACTACCACTGCTGATGTGCAGCTGGCAACTCCTTTAAGTGTAGAAATGCCTGCAAAGTCATCAAAACATAAAGATAAAAGCCTGGTAAAAAAACTTAAAGGGCTTGATGGTCTTGCCTTGTCTGGGGGCAATGGCATCATCGAGGACAGAGATCAGGCTGATGGGAACAGGTAATCACAGACATTCATCCAGTTCTAGAATTGTTTTTAGATTTTCTTTTGTTGCTTCTTGAAGCCGCTGATGTTTTCTTCAGATTGATATTTTGATATTGATGAATGTTTTCTATCAAATTTTATTGGTCCAGTGGGTATAACAGCACAGAAGGCTCAAGTGATGGAAGCAATGGAGATAATGCAGAAGGGGTGATGCTCTTAGCTCTTCTTATCTTGTCTCGTCAAATAATTTCTGGACATGTTCTTGGATTTTCTTCTGCTAGTTTGATTAGGAGGTTTCCCATCTCAGGGAACAAAAGACCAAAGAAGGCAAAGATCTGAAGACGGACCATCCTCAGGTTCTTCCATGCTTTTGATTGTCAGATCATTATTTATCAAAATTATGCAAGTTTGCTCGACTTTGTTTGATGTGTGCTGATGTTTTGTTCTGGTAGATCTATTCCAAACAAAATGCCGGAAGCAACCCTTTGTGTTTTCATGGATGTTTTAGCTATTGATGATCACTCTTTTTGAACTATTTATTTCCCTTCATCAATTAAGCATTAGATTTGAGATATTATCCGATATCATCCCTATATCTCATAAATTTACACAGAATTCATGCCTAAAAAGATCTTTTTGGTTTTACAGACAAAGCTAAAGTTAGCGAACGGGTCAAACCTGGTCACACTGAGGAAACAGGTACATCCTCAAAAGCAGCTGCAGGTGTTACTGGAACACCTGTTATCACAGCAAAACCAGTAGGAACTGTTCTTTCATCTGTCCCAGCACCAGGGATGGACATAAGAGTTTCCAGTGCCAACAAAGTGAAAGGCATTGGCACACCTGTCCCACTGGCAACTGGTGCTGTGGTCCCCAGCCGTAATAGAGCGACTCCTGAACTCTGGATGAAGGCATGTGCACCATCCATGTCTCTCAAGTTATTAATTCATATTTTCTAAGTTGATAATAGACTTTTTTCCACTCTTTCCTGTGAAGATTATTTGACCATGGTCCTGACCTTGTTTTTTATCATGTTTCTCATTGAGTTATTCTTTTTTCTTTTCTTTTCTTTTAAACTGCCTTTTCATTTTCAACACCCTCTTAGGACCACCACTAATGTGGCATTCTCATTGTTCTTAATATTCATAATTTACTTGCAATAGTGGAATTTTCATCATTGTTCCTGGCTACCTGCTATCATATATTAGTGTTAATTGCATCAATATTCTTTCTCAAATGTTGGTTGTAGACATATGAATGACATGGGGATTGCAGATTTATTATTTGGAATTCCTCTGCATTCACAATGGTGGTTTTATTACAGGCTTCTTGGTTATTAACCTTGTTTAGATGTGCCTTCTGTATAGGATGAGAGAGAACTAAAAAGGGAAAGGAGGAAACAGTCTAACAGAGAATCAGCTAGGAGGTCAAGGTTGAGGAAACAGGTACTGGCATCATGATGAGTCGAGGGTACAACCTCTGCTTGTCCTCTTGATTCTTTTTCTTCTCGTCAACCTCATTAAAATTCTGATATTTGCATTTCAGGCAGAAACCGAGGAACTTGCTTTGAAAGTTGAGTGCCTGAGTGCTGACAATACGAATCTCAGATCTGAAATTAGTCGCCTGAAGGAGAATTCAGATAAACTGAGATTGGAAAATTCTGCCCTAACGGTAGTCTCATTTTGCTAATAATTCCGGATTTGATTGTTCCAGGCTTTTCTATTGTCTGTTCTTTATTTTGTGACTGATACGCACCAGCACGGAATGCGCTACAACAAAGATGAATGCCTGATCAATGCCTTAATGCGGATCGTAATCCGATAACTTTTCAATATGGTCTAGGTATCTTTAGGTTCAATGCCGGGATCAATGCCCGATCTAGTAGAGCATGTTGGATCCACCTATCATCAAATCCCTTAATGCCGATCTTAATTCAATAGTTTTTAGATATGGTCTGCATATCATTGGGTTCAAGGCCAGGATCAATGCCTGATACAGTAAAGCATGTTGGATCCAAATATGAGGATCCATGCGTAAAACTTCAGGTCGGATTTGATACTCTGGCACACCTAAATAGTTTATATGAAAATGCAAAAGGAAATCTTTGAACGGCAAGGGGAGACTTGACATAATTGTTTTCCGTCTGTTATACAGGATAAGCTGAAGAATGTGCAGTCAAGTCATTTTGGTAAAACGAAGAGTGTGAGAATCCCGCCGTTGGTTGCCGAGAACTTCTTATCAATGATAGAAAACCAAAACTCTGCTAGACCGGCACCACAAGAGGGTGACACCAGCGACCAGTCTGGTGGGAAGCTTCACCAGCTTCTGAACACCAGTCCACGAAGAGATGCCGTGGCAGCAAGCTGATTCTCATTTTACTAATCTTTAGTTTTGGCGGAATTTTCGGCGCAAAACTACTGCACTGCTAACCTTAACCTTATGGCAGGCTCAACTAAATTAGGTAGAATTTAAGAGACTAATCAGCTTGGAAGACATATGACTGTTTCAAGTCCAGGAGTTTTGCTGGCATGATGGTCTGTGTTTGCTGAAGAAAAGTCTTTAGTACTTAATACTGTATAATCTGTTGTCTAGGTTGTATGGCCCCTGTAACTTTTTTTTTTTAATGGTCCATTCATGGTGTTGGAAATGTCTTGGAAACCCATGTTGTTGGAGTATAATAAACAAAAGAATCTACTGTATATTTAGGATGCCCGGAGACTAGTGTTTCCTTCTGAACTTGCTTACCTGTGCCGGTGAGTACATCCCTTGTGGTCTGTACACATATTGTTTCTGTGCTTATGGATGACGACGATCATACATTCCAAGGTTGATTCTGAATGTTTGGTTTTGGAGTAGCAAATCTGATAGATAGTGATAAGGTTGAAAAATTGATGTGGCAACAAGTAAATCCTTTGTGGTCTCTACTCTCTCTCTCTCTCTTTTAGCTCATGCATCATTACCTGTATGCGAACATCGACTCTCAATCTTTTTGCATTCTTGGTGCAGTGAATCAGATAGTGAATCGCAATCTCTCTCAGGTCACTTCTCGGAGTCGAGGTGCCACATCCTGAGATTTGCACCACCCTCGCCTCTTTAAAAGGAGGCATGAAGTGAAGACGGGATGAATCCCAATATCATCATCAGTTAGAACACAGAAAAAGGCAGGAGTGGAGCGACGCATGGGGATGTCTTTCTGTACTCCTCTGGGCGAAACGGCCGAGCAGCGCATGCGCAGATGGCAGGTCACTGACAGCCATTACATCAAATGCAAGGTCGTATGCTTACAAGCTTTTTAAGTGCTTTTAACGCGGAGAGGGAGGTCATGTGTGTTCTTCCGTCCGTCCATAGGCCGTTCGATGAATTGACTCTGCGGTCTAGTTTTTGTTGACAGGAGCTCGGGGTGTGCTCACCTGCCACCTCGGCGCTCGAGCAGATGCCCTGCGCGCTACGCTCCCTCTCGTGGGCAAGCGGCCCCCGAGGCGGAGGTAGGTGAGACCACGCCCACGTGATCTCCTGTCGCCGGTCGCTCCTACGCGAGCCTCACCTTTCTTTTCTTGGCTTCTAATGACCATCCGCATTATTCTAGCATCACAAAGACCACGAGCCCTGCGTTTGCGGTCACCCCCCGGTGTAGCAAACCGGCGGCTCTGACGCCGAAAAGGCGAGAAAGGAGGGGGCGGCAGGGGACTCCCCCCCCCTCGTTTGAATTTTGACCCTTGTCCGCCCCCTCGAGGCTTGTCACCCGCCTTTCTCGACGCGGGGCCCGCATGAAATCCGAGATGGGCCCCTGGCAGCATCCATAGCGGTTACGGGTATCTTGTCCGGACGTGGAAGTCGGGTCGACCCGACGCACGGCTTTTTTTTTTCTTTTAAGAAAGCAGGGACGCCCAATGGCCTCTCGACACGTTCCTCACCAGCATTTAACAGTACAGCTTTCCTCGGCGGTTCTTCCACCCTGCTGATCTTTCGGATTCCGCTCCCCTTCATCCGAATCATCGATCTTCCCCTTCCCCCGTCCCTCTCTCTCTCTCTCTCGTCGGATGCTTGGCTTTGCAATGGCTTCGATCCGGAAGTGAATGCTGCACGAGAAGCTCGCGTTTGAGCTCATTAGGGAGTGGGTTGGTGGTCTGAACCGGGTTTTGGGGATCTGAGTTCGGGATGATGCCACCGGTACCGGGTGGCGATGGCGGGTCGTCTTTCGATGGCAATGTGACAGCCGCGGGAGGGAGTTCTCGTCGAAGTACCTCCCGTTTAAGTCCTAATTTGCTTCTCGATCTCGGAAGCATTGAGATCAGTGGGAATTAGTGGTCCGGGCTCTTTTTTTAATCGCTTCCCTTTCCTCCAAAGATAAACTTGTACGAGTCTCGCATTTTTTCTCGAGATCATTTCTTTTTGAGCTTTCTCGAGACGTTATTTTTGTTGGGTTCGTCCTTTTCGAGGAAAAAACCTCAGGGGCTTCAGAGCTGCTGCTTTGAAGTTTCACTATCATGACGAAATTATTTGCTTTCTTTCACTGCTAGCTCTTTACTTTCTTTTTCGGGGTAAAAAGGAGCATTTGCATAGCTCTGAGGGACCGAGTGCTCTCTTCTTTTCTGGGCGATGTCCCTTCATCTGTGCGTATCTAGTGTTTGTTGGATAGAAGTCAAGATTTTGGAGCTGCATATTTGATCTTCTTGCCGTAAGTAAGAGCACAGAGAGTTAGATTTAGTGCGCTCTCCCTTGGTTCTCTTTTCTTTTTTGGGTGATTGAGGACTTGCTTGGTTTGAGTCGATCCATTCTGAACAGTAATTAGAGCATAGCTACGCCACTCGATCCCAGAGCCTTCTTTCTTAGCTCTCAACCGTCCCTGATGTGTATTGAGATGTCTTTTTGTGGAGTTTGCAACATCAGGGAGGGTGGATTGGTAGATGTAAACTCTGGTCACGAGATATAGGTTTGTAATCACGGGAAAAGTGCCGGGTGCTGTTGGCATCCTCACCCGTCGGAATAGCGACTGGTGTGAGTTTGTTATCCGAGAAGTGACTCTTCTCTCGTGTTCTTGGAGATTTATACTGTTCACTGTGGGTTTATTTGGCTTAAAAAGCAGTAGCAATTAGTAGTATCTGAGATTGACTCTAGCGAATCTATGTGTTACTTATAATGGGTCATTCAGCTACTGCCTGGGATCAGAACTCGGTATTGGAGGTGGTGAAGGACTGGAACGGAATTGATCAAGTGGTTCTTCGTGTGCCACGAGGAGCATCTGCTCGGGTGAGATACTATACCATTGATTCCTTTTTCTCTGTCAGTTTTACTATTTGGCCAAGATTTGTGCCGTGTTCTTTCTATGGTTGACTGCTTATGTTGGTCATTGATCTTCGTGTCCATTTGATAAATTTTTTCTTGGTTCATTTTAATAATTCTTCTGTCAGCAATCCAGGTTAGTTTGCATGGAGGACAGGTTGTTTCATGGAAGAATGAGCGGGGCGAAGAACTCTTGTTCACTAGCAGCAAGGTAAATATATTAGAACCCTGTGGCATGCATATGTTTTAATATTTTCAATTTTATTTGTGTTGTGACTTGCTAACTTGGTGTTAGCAACTCAAGTGACTGGGAAGATTTATGTATTGAATGATGGAACCTAGGCTTAATGGAAGATCAATGATGACCGATAGTTTGAATTTTTTTAATGAGATTCCAAGGAATGACTACTTCTGATGCTATGATACCATATGATACATAGGATTAGGTTCTTGATAATGAGTGTTGAATATAACAGAGAGATCATAGTTATTGGGACAATAATAATCAGTCAAGACTGAAGGCTCTACTGCATGGTGAGTCCCAATTGAATGAATCTAGATTCTGTCTCTATGTTGTGTGTGTAATTCTCAGTGCATCAAATCCATCCACAGAACATTGGTATCAGAATGCCACAATTAAAATACCATTTTTATACTCAACAGGGAAGGCATATGACATCTTTAGATATATCTTGATGTTGAAAAATTTGAAGTGAGTCTAAACACAATCTGTATTATATTGTGTTATCTTTAATGAACGAGGTCTTTTATCTGTAAATGACAGTTCACTGATATGCATACAGATTGGACTTCGTTAAAAATGATTGATTTTCTTTAACCTTGTTTACTTAAAATTCTCTTACATCAAACTTTACATTCACTTTAATTTTGAAGATTAATACAACAAAAGGCACGAGTTATGGTCGATAGAGATGATTTTTATTGATTCCTTTGTGTAGGCCATATTTAAGCCACCAAAGGCTATGCGTGGAGGAATTCCCATCTGCTTTCCACAGGTATTAACAGCTAAATTTCTCCATCACTATAGTCCTGCTACATATGTTTACCTATTTCCATGTCCTCTCAGTTCGGAAATTGTGGATCACTCGAGCAACATGGATTTGCAAGGAACAAAATGTGGAGCATCGATTATGATCCTCCACCTCTAAGAAACGATGATGGCAAAGAAAAGGTTTCTGTTGACCTGCTGCTTAAGCCATCTGAAGATGATTTGAAGTGCTGGCCACACTGGTATTCAATTCATCTTACCATGTTACAGATGTCATCGTCTGTAAAAATCTTTGTCTGTTATTCTCTTCCTTCACCGGTTGTGATTGTTATAGTTGTTTTGGTCATCCAATTAATATTTAGCTGAACTTTTATATTTTCAGTTATGAGTTTCGCCTCAGAGTGTCTCTTGCAATGAATGGAGTTCTTACCATGATATCACGTGTTAGAAACATCAACGGGAAACCATTTAGTTTCTCGTTTGCTTACCATACATACTTGTCTGTTTCTGACATCAGGTATGAGATCATATCTTTCAATTTCTAATTCACATCAATACGTCGCACAATTTCCATTAGACTATTATAAAATGAGAACTTGATGTGGGATAATGGTGTTCCTCGTCATTTGTCTATATGCAACCAATGCTAACTTCATTTAAGTACTTTTGAACCTTTGTTTTTTTGTGCCTTTTATGATTTTCCAAAGCTTTTACTCATTTAACTCTGGTGATGCTCCATCGTTAATAAATTTCTATGGTGCAAAATTTTAGATGTTGTATGTCTTACATGAGAAACATGTATCCACAGTGAAGTGAGGATAGAAGGTCTGGAGACACTTGATTATCTAGACAATCTTTGCCAACGCAAACGATTCACAGAACAAGGAGATGCTGTAACATTTGAATCTGAGGTAACCTCTGTGTTTGCTTATCATGGAAAACACTAATTTGGACCTCAAAATGATGGAAGATCATGGCATCATCTCTATTTTTTACCTTATCATAAGTTGGGACCAGGTTAAATCTTGTGCAGTTTGCATACTGATACGTATAACTGTCATTCCCTGTTCTGCATTTAGGAGATGGTTCTGCATATAAGAAATTTAATTCATGTTTTGGCAAATCTGGTAAAATGATGCAAGAGAGAAACTTCCATTTACATGCAGGTTATCAAGGGTAATATGTCTGAAGCTTTAAAGACCAAGTCTCCATAATTTAGTAGCTCTCCTGGAAAACAAAAAGGGGTACCTTAGGACATAAGTCTCCTGCCAATGCAGGATGTGGGAGACTCGCTTCTTAAATGTTTCACTCATCAGCTAATGATTCAAATAAGAGACTATGAGTGCAGAATGTGCTTAAAGGGTAGAAAAACTTCCAATTATGACAGATTTGCTTGTGATTTATTTTCACTTGAAATATTGATTTTAGTGATAAAAAAACATATATATGGAAAAGTATTTTGACACTTGTACACGAGCTAACATCTAAATAGTACTTAAACTTTCTACAGATGAAGAAAGAATATTGGAGAAAAAATTATGGTTACATCTTGAAGCAAGTGGAATTATTCTTTAGAATAGTTATGCACAGTAATGCTTGTATTAAAAAAATTTGTTGTATAAATTAAATAGGGAATTTAAGGGGTATATTAAAAATCTCTTTCTAATCCATTGGCATGTGAACTGCAAATTTTATCTGTCATCAGCAAATAAAAAAAAGAATAAACCACCACCATCGCTTCTAAATGTATTCTACATCCCCAGTAGATCTTTTAACTTGTAACATTGAGTTATATAATGCTAACTTTACTGATCTGCAGGTTGATCGAATTTATCTTGGTTCGCCAAATGTAATTGCAGTTCTTGACCATGAGAAGAAGCGGACTTTTCTAATAAAAAAGAAAGGACTGCCGGATGTTGGTATGATGCTGTCTTAATAAATCCTGCTAAATCCACACATTTAGTTATATTATCGATTATGATGTGCTTGTTTTAATGTTAACTTACTAAATTATGATACTTCTTTATCTGAATAAATGCTTCAATTGAGTTTATTGTGTGTCTGCATTTACATTGACTTAGAAAGTTTCCTGCTTTGGTTCATAAGTTTTCAGAACAATGGAGAGTTGACAAGCAACTGTTAGAAGAATATTTTTGTGAAGAAAACATTTAAGTTCTGTAGCTAATTCCTACATGCGATTGGCAATTAGTTTGGTTCACCATAGGCCATCATTTCCATCCCCTTTAAAGTTGTTTTCCCACGGGCTGCTACATGTATATTTGAAAGTTAAGCTTCCCTTGAAAAATAATTCTCTGCAAAGTCCAGTGGACTTGAAATGTCATATTACAATGGAAACAATTCACTACAACGTATTCATGATTCTTCTCTTTAGAGGACATGCAAAAATAGGGAAACGTGACCTTAACATCACTGGTTAAGAGCTAAATTTATTAATTTTAATATGTAGAGAAAGAATTTTACAGATTTTCCTTTAAGAAAGTTTATAAAGCTTAAGTTGCACTTATAGCATGTAGTACTTCCAGCGTGCATTTGTTGAAATTATCATCTGAGATAATGATTTGTTAGAACACGTTAGAACACTGAAGCCGCATATGGTTGTTTGACATCCACTTTCATGTTTTTGCTCTTTTTCTATGCAGAAACAACTCTCTCACCAATACACCTAAAATATTGGAATGGATCTTTCGGTGGTATGCGTTACCCGGTTAATTGAGAACTCAAAAAAATCTCATCCTATAAACTTTAAAATTACTAGCTAGTGGTGACTGTACAATCATTTGAAAGAGTAAAAGATTGTTTAGAATGGGTATTGAAAAAGACCTGAGAGACCATTGGATGATACATGATATACTTTTCTTTGTTGTGAGAAATTTATGTTGCATGTCCTTCTAACTATGCTTCCATTCATTCATTACAGTAGTTTGGAACCCATGGGAGAAGAAATCCAAATCCATCGCGGATCTGGGAGATGAGGAGTACAAGCAGATGCTGTGCGTGGATGGTGCTGTGGTCGAGAGACCTATCACCCTAAAGCCAGGTGAAGAGTGGACAGGGCGCGTGGACATTTCGTCCATCCCTTCCACCCACTTCATTTGATCATCTCCATCACCTGGGATGCATGCGAAGGCGCACTATTTTTAAATGACAGCCTTCTGTACTGTGTTAGATCATGGATGACAGTCTATAGAAACATATGCAGAACAGCCGATTAGATTTGAGCTTATGTAGCTTAATTGTATGCTCATGCATGTCCGAAACCTTTAAATTTTGGCTCTATGTAGTGTTAAATAGAACAGCAAAAGCTAACTATAACTATATATATATATATAATTCTAAATCATTAAAAAATTGTTTGGGTGAGCTTTGGAGTTCAATTTTTAGGTGTTTGATATATCACCTTTGAGTGCTTTTGACTATATTTCTGAGCATGCAGGAGCTGGCATTATAATCAAATCTCTTGAAGATCACATCATTGTTGCTGGTTGTATAGTGATCAAAGCTTCAACCCCTATCCAATTTGAATGTCTTGCACAGTGGGAAGGCTTAGACTCCGGGAGCTGGTAAAGGTCGAAGACTGACACTCTCAATAGATTATTTCACACATCAAAAAAACCTCTGGTCTCACCCTTTAGATGATAAGAAACTCTTTGCTAGATCTGTAAATGCAGTTTGTGGGTCCTTCATCTCAAGATCTGCTTATAAAGTGGTCAATTTCGTTCATCCGAAGATCTGCAAATGAGGATGCCCAAGATCTGTTCATCCTAAGATCTGCAAGTGAGGATGTCCAAGATCCGCTTGTAAAAGGGGTCAACCCAGTTCATGCCAAGATCTTCAAATGAGGACACACAATATCTGCTTGTAAAAGGGGTCAATCCCATTCTCTTTTACAGCAAAGCTGATCTTTTATCATCCTAAAGGCCTCCTTTTTGTAATTATTATTAATTTTTTATACCTAAAGTATTGATGGGATGATAATGGATGTTTTAATTATACTTTGATATTAGTGATCGTAGTAGCAAAACTAACAAGGACAAGTATTAAACACTGTTATTTTCTAGCTTCAGCTTCCAAGTTCCTCCTCTTAGGTGACAAATCAGTGAAGAGAGAATGATAAGGATCGAGTTGGAAAGACCAGATCATGGAACATTTGTTCATGCCACTACTCATCAGCTCTCCATGAAAGGTATGTTGCATCACAGAGTAGCAAAATTAGATTATCTTGCGAGTGTTCCCTCTTAATATAAGCCATGTTCTTGTTTGGTGCACTCCTCAACATACAAAACTGAAACGATGCTCGCCGAAGGTTCCTCTCTTTCTTTCAAAGGAAGGAGAAGGGCAAAGATCTGTCCGCCATGGGGACGACGACCTTCTAATCTGAATCTGGTGAGCGGATACACGACCTCCATCTCCTGCTCGCCTCCGGACTCCGTGCGGTTCGAGCGATAAAGGGAGACACGAAGGCGTCGTTGCAATTGCGGGAGACTCGCATCAAAAAGCTCGACTCGTTTACAACGGGGAAGCACGTGTTTTGCACGTGTTAAGGACACGTGACGAGTACTGGGCCACATAAAACAACGGTGGCCATTTAAACGCAGCGGTCGCGTGCAAATCTCGCAGCGGCGTTCGCTTTCCTCTTCTTCCCCGTTTCTTCGTCCGATCGCGCACGCACCAGAGAGAGAAAGGGGGGAGGGAACGAAAGAGGAAGAGTAGGCGTAGAACGCAGGTAAGGAATCCGTTATCCTTGTACGTCGACCGATCGTGTACCTTTCTGTTCTTGATCTATTTGGGTGTCCGATTGATTAGGTCATCGTTCATGGCGTCGAGGCGGATCATCAAGGAGCTGAAGGATCTGCAGAAGGATCCCCCGACCTCTTGCAGCGCAGGTCCTTGCAATCCCTATTCGGTTCCCTCTGTTGATTCATGCTCTTGTTTGCTGCTTTTTTGTGAGATCAGTTTATCTAGGGCTTAGATCTGAACCCGATTGCGCGTTTTTATGGGCGATCAATTATGGCTAGCTGGAATTCCATTATTGCGTCCGGACTTGGTCAAATTGTCTTAGGCTCCCCCGTTTCTTTTCACGTTGCTGTTGATCATGTGGATGAATACTAGCCTGCTCGATCAGGACTCTCTAGGATTAGTATGCCTGGAAACGTTAAGACTATGATTAATGTCATGCGTCAATGATGGGGAAAATGATTAGGGTGGACGATTGCTCAGTGCTTAAGGATCATCTGATTTGCTTCTTGTGATCATATGAATGACGTTGATATAAATGAAGGCTTATGATGGAGATCTTTCATCACTGATGCTTTTTCCTGGTGGAGTTGCATATGATTGCATATTCTATTTATTTTTTTTATCATATTTGCTGGTTGCTAAATTAGGTTATTTTCATGGAAAAGATTCAAACTTATTATGAGTAAAATTCTGTCATTAACATCCTAGAAGGAACGGCAGTTGTTAAGGTATCATAATATTGGTTGCTTTAAGCAACAAGACATTTACTAGTACACATATGGCTTGAAAGTTGAAGGCATACCTTTTTGTTTGTTTCCCGTGCAGTAAAAACAATGCAGTGAAATGTAGGCATCACTTGTTAGCACTTCGTAAAATTGGTTGATTTTATGTGAATTTATCAAGCGTCAGCATCGTATGTTTGTTCTAAACCTGGATTAATTTGTGTACGAAATTTAAAGTCCTGTCTCATGTTGTTAGTTTGAATAACTTATCCTACAGGCCCGGTGGGTGAAGATATGTTCCATTGGCAAGCAACTATAATGGGTCCACCAGACAGTCCATATGCAGGGGGAGTTTTTCTTGTCACCATCCACTTCCCTCCAGATTATCCATTTAAGCCACCTAAGGTATTCACAAAAAACAAAGAAAACAAGAAACATTGCAGTTGTATTTCATTCTTTGTTTTAGATACAATGAATTTTTGTTTTGTCCTTTACTTCACTAAAATTATATTTGGAATATATCTGATTGTAAAATTAGTTAAGAGGTGAGAAAGAACATGGAGGGACCATGTGTGATATTTAGTTTTACTATTGTGAGAATGTGGGAAAATTAAATGACAAGTCTTTTTCTGAAAAACTAGAAGTTCTCCACTTTCTTCATAATTGTGTCCTGCTGATTCTTATTTGTATGTTGATTTTTCCATGTGTATCCCTTAGCATAATTTTATTCTTATGTATAAACTCTTGCACCTGTGCCCTGTGCACATGTTCCTTGTTCAACTCTCCATTCCGAAGTATCAAGCTTTTCATGTTACAAGCAGAGGACAATCATATTTCTAATTTTTTTCTTAAAATTCTTACAGATTCCTTATTAGTTTAACTTGAATGTCATGCAAGGGGCATTTGGATCTAACTTTTGGCAGAGATAAATAATTTACAGACTATTAGCTGTATGTTAAATCATGAAAGGAAGTTGTAAGCATGGGCATATATGCAAATACGATGTTGAAACAAAACCATAATTGAGCTCATGCGTTGTGTAGTTGATTATGATAAGTTGTTGATCCAAGCTTTGAGAAGCTAGATCATGCTCAAACTTCTGTTTGGATGCTACCATACGGCTCAATCCAAACTTACATTGGTCATAAGCTGAGCCAAACCTAAAGCTTGAACTCTGCTGAATTATATAAGTCACATTCTGGCTGTTAATTTTGTCTTGTAACCTATGTTTCATTTAGGAGATAACATATATAGTCATACTTTCATAATTTTAATTAGTCATATTATTGGATGCTACCCAGATATCAGCTTTAAGTTAGAGACAACATTGTAGCAATTGCATTTCTGATTGAAAGAAATATATTTTTTTAATATAAACATTGAAAATCATCTGATTGTTTGTTTAAATAGTTTGGCTTGTTTAATAGACTAAGTTTTTAATCATGAGATGTAAAGGCACTTCTGTACGTCATATTGGAGCATAAGTTTACAAACTGAGTCACCCACTTATGTTTATGTAATAGTGTTTAGGCACTTTGGGGTGTAGGCTTAACTGCAAGATTAATGTCGGCTGGCAATAGACGTGCTATCCCCACGTATTGTCTTAATAGCAACAACGGCAATCTTGGGCGCCATAGTTTAATTGCTGGGTCAATGACATCAAACCTTTACCTTCAAGCTTATTTGCTGGAAGCTCAATTATGACCTGTATGGATGAAAAGTTGGTAACTCTGTGTCTTTTATTCCTAAAGGCAACAACACTAAGTGGAAATTATCAAACATTTGCAGGCCGTGGTCCTGCTATTAATTTGCTCATGAAAAATGATACTAAGGATCAAATGATACTAAGAAACTGTAGGCCTATCCATAGGACCATAAGGACTGGCTTGTCTTGACATTGGTTGTTTTTTATGCATGCCATCAAAGCCTATAAGATGATGATTTTATGGTAAGAACATCGAGGATTTGAATGGATAAAGATAATTGTTATCAAATATCAATCGTCCATATGTGATGCTTAAGAAGGTTTGACTAAAATAGTAAAATATATGCCTGAAGTGAATTGCTAATAACTTAGACTTAAGTATTTTAACTACATTTGCACTATTCGGTTATTGGAGCAGTAGTTTACTCTTCTTATTAGCTTCTGCACTAGGCTCATGTCAAATATGGTTTATTTCAATTGAGAGTGACTAGTCTCGTGCAAAGATCCAGAACACTAGTAAAGCACTGAAATAACCAGTAGAGACAAATACTCAGAAAGCTGTTTATGGTATCTTTCGAAGTCATGAAAATGGAAGATGAAGAAAAATCATAAAAGAAGTTGTCACAGCTTATTATTACATGCAAAATTTGACTTCCCCTTCTACCATTTGAGCAACAACCATCATTCAGGGCTTCTGCTGGGTCAATCTGCAAGTAGGACCATCTTGAGTAGCTTCATTTCGGAGATATTACCTATTGTGAAGAGTTATTTCCTCTTGCTTTCCTCAGATTGTAATGCTCATGTGCTGTAAATTTGTGTATGAAGATTTTTCCTCCTAAGTCATAATGTTTGTGCGCTGTAAATTTCTGAAAATTACTTACCTGATTTTTTATCTGCCCTTTCTGAACATGGTTGTTTAGAATTAAGGTCTTACTGAAAATGATGGAAGTTGTGGCATTTGGGTTTAATGGAACGTTAAGAACTAGGTAACCTGTTTGCTCATTTTTCCCAATGAGAAAGATAGTTTTAAGCTTATAGGTAGTGTAAGATACGCTGATTGTTCAAAATATTTGGTTTAAACTTTGGAGGTAGAAATAGGTTCAACTTCATCCAATTATGTCAATGTAAATTATTTTAGAAGTCTGATTTTTAGTCTGAAGAAAAGAAATGAAGAACAAGGTCAAAAGAAGTAAACCACTGCTATAACTTTTGATGCTTATTTTCCTTTCTAATTTTTGTTGGATAAATCGTGATTCTTCTTTCATGAAGAATAAAAGACATGGTGGATCAGTTTATCTTTTGTGGAGTCTTCTTCTCACTTCTATATATGCAGAATATGTGTTTCACTTGAACATCAATACTCCAAATCCAATTGCCTACTTCATAAATTGATAAGCATTAGATGTCAGATTCTATGATTTGCCAATTTATGAAGTGTGTGACTTCTGCAGGTTGCTTTCAGGACAAAGGTTTTTCATCCAAACATTAATAGCAATGGAAGCATTTGCTTGGACATCTTAAAGGAGCAATGGAGTCCCGCATTAACTATTTCCAAGGTTACTCTTCTTTTCCTTGTATTGATCATAGCAGTTGAGTCCTCTTTGTTTATGTAATATGCCTCTATACTGACTAGAATTGTGATACTAGGGTCAGATAACTTGAACAGTTCTATTTGATGGTTATCTTTGCTATACTCACGAGCCATGTCTTGCCCTGATCATTCTTGTCAAAAGGGCATGCTTGATCCGAAACTAATAAACATATTTTGGTCGGTTGAAATTATTTATCATATAGAAAGGAATATCCCAGATTGGTCAGCACTCTGCTTCCAGCTATTCTTACTAATGCCTGAGTGCCTCTTTGTTGATTAGGTGACTGCTGCATCGAGTAGATACCATATCCTCATGAAATTTTTTGACTTCTTTATGCCAAAAAATTATAGTAGCTTCTCCGGTATTCTCATGTTTGTACCTATCGTCTTTTGTCTCGAGTGAATGGGATTACGGAAACCTTTTTTTCTTGTGCCCTTACAGGTGCTGCTGTCAATCTGCTCCCTCTTAACTGATCCAAACCCTGACGATCCGTTGGTCCCAGAGATCGCCCATATGTACAAGACAGATAGGACCAAATATGAGACTACGGCAAGGAGCTGGACTCAGAGGTATGCTATGGGCTAAAAACTATGGCTGGAGGAAGAGCGTCGGAGGCTTTTCACTTGTTCGTGGCTGTGTTACCTATCCGTTTGTAAGACTTGATAATTTGTATGATCGAAGTAAGCTACATCTGTCTCGTTTAGACAACTAAAAGACCAGCAAGGAAAGCCTCAACAATCTCGTCCGAGAACATTGTTGTCTTGATTGTTCTTCGTAATTTATATTCGAATCTTAGCAACACTCGTATCCCGTATGTTTATCGAATTTTCACTCACCATGTTATAATTGTGAATAGTGCCGTAGGAACATATACAAAGCTTGTTGGGTGAGATCGACTTGCTGTGGTCTTTCTTGCTTGTCTATTGTATCGGTGGTTATTACCGAGAACGTGAGATTAATGCTGAAGCCGACTCACTCGACCTCCAAGATTATACCGTGGTCTGGTGTTCCATTCCTCCCCCCAGTCGAGTCATCCTGTTCTGTGGCTCGATCCAGTAATACTTCAAAGGTTTCATACACCACTAACACTTTCTTTTTCTTCTCCTTTTCAGATTGCAGGCAACAATCCCAACAGTCGGTGTCTACCAAAGGTCAAGACCACAACACTGGAGTCGTCTTCTTCCTTTTATTTTTGTTCATCGAGAGAGCAGACACACAACGGTGGAGTCGTTACCACGACTTGTCACCGCCCCCGGCTTTGAGCTCTCCTCAGCGGAAACCAAGGCGAGCGGGGCGCCACTCATGTCTTGTCGTTACCTCCCCGCCGCACTGTAGCTGCCGTAGCTTTAAAGGACCTCTGCTTGTTCGCCCCATGAAACCCAGTGCTTTGTTTTATCTAGTTTAGCCGAACATATGCACCTTCTTCTCTCTTTGAATCTAATTTATTTCCTTGCCGTACTTCAAACCCCTACTTTCATTTGTTTATCCGTCACCAACGTGTTCTTGGCTTCTCAGGTTCATTCCGGAGGATGAACCCAGTGCGATGGACCGAGCTCAATCCACGCCGATTCCACGCCTCTTCTCAGGTATGCCGGTCTCTTTTGTCGACCCTTTTTTATCTTAAATATGCGTACAGCGATGGTGTTACTCGAGTCGTCACACAAAATAATTACATGGCACGGTCACTGCGGCCAACCCCAACGATTTGACCACAATTCTTTAGCTCCGGCGGTGAGCGAGCGTCGCAGGCCCCGGTCGGCTCCATCACGTGACCGCTCCGCTCCACCTTCCCATTGGTCCTAAGAGAAGGGTCCCGCAATAAACAGATTTC
The DNA here is from genome assembly GCF_036884655.1 of Musa acuminata AAA Group. NCBI lineage: Eukaryota > Viridiplantae > Streptophyta > Magnoliopsida > Zingiberales > Musaceae > Musa > Musa acuminata. The sequence continues at coordinate 43,327,596 of NC_088332.1, forward strand.
GGTCCGACTTTTCTGGCGAGTCGTAGATCGCCACATCATCATGTTTCGAACACGCTACGGCTCAGAGTTCGAGGCTTGAGCTGTTGTTTAATGCAGAGTGGCAGCGCTTTTGTTGCGCACAGGCCAATTTTGTATATGAAGGAGCGTGCGTTTCGAGTAGGACTGCTGGAAGACACTGTCAACAAACAATCTTCTCCCCCACAGACAGCATCACACCGAGCTCTCATCAACCTCTCCTCTCTCCGTCCCTCAAAACCGCCTCATCTCGTTGTATGTTTCTGTTCTCCTGGGGATATCAGTAGCAGAGGATTATAAAACAACGAACTCTGTGCTGACTGCAACTCTCCTCCTCCTCCTCCTTCCTTCCTTTTCCTCTGCTGTTGCTTCTTGTGGTACTACGGCGAAGGATACAACCGCTGCGTACTCCTCTTCTTCGCCCCTTCCTGCTTTCCTCGAAAGTTCGCACCTTTTCTCTTTTCGTCCTCCTCTTCCTGCCTCTTCCCATCTGTTACTCGAAGATTCTCTACTCTTCTATCTACCAGTCGGCCGTACTCGCCTGGGTTTATCTTTGATCACTGTTGTGGTTGCGTGCTTCTCCTTTATCCTTGGCTCTTTATTCCCCTCAAAAATCTCAGTGGAATCCCTCCTTTAACCCCCCTTGTTTTCTGCTCTGTGTCCTCAAAAGATCACATCTTGCGCTGCTGCTGGGTTGGGTTTATCCTGCGCGGTGGAAAGGAGCAGAGGCTTGGTGAGGACGTCTTCAAGCTTCCTCCTCTACGTCGCCTCTGGTGGAGACGCCCGTCGGCCGAACCCGACCATGAAGAAAGCTCGAACCTTGCGCATCTTCTGGACCGACCCTGAGGCGACCGACTCATCCGGCGATGACGAGGAATGCGGGGTCTCCGGGCGCCGCGTCGGGCGGCTGGTGAGGGAGATTGGGCTCGATCCCTGCCCCGCCGTCGTTGACAAGCTGAGGAGGGCGCGGAAGAAGGCGCCGGCTGGAGGTGGCAAGGTGGCATCGCAGACCGGAAGCACCAAGTTCCGCGGCGTCCGGCGGCGGCCGTGGGGGAAGTACGCGGCGGAGATCCGCGACCCGTGGCGCGGCGTCCGCGTGTGGCTCGGCACCTTCGACACCGCCGAGGAGGCCGCCATGGTCTACGACTGCGCCGCTCTCCAGCTCCGCGGCCCCGGCGCCACCACCAACTTCTCCACTTCCTCCTCCTCCTCCACCACCCCCGCTCCGCCCCAGGTGGCTGAGGAGGCGTCCGACCCCACCACAGTCTCCGCCGGCTACGACTCCGGAGACGACTCCCAAAGCCGGACCTCCCCGACCTCCGTCCTCCGGGGCTTCTCCTCGTACTCCGCCGTACAAGGCCCAGCAACGGAGGAGACTAAGAAAGGAGCTGATGTCTTCAACCCGGCGGTCTTCCTACCGGAGATGACGGTGGAGGAGTTCTCACCGTTCGAGGACATGCCGTTATTCAACGACTCGTCGTGTTTCGAGACGTGGGAGCCGAGGATTCCCGAGGCGACGACGGCACGGGTGGGATTCTCCGCGGCGGCGGACCCGTCCACCACGGCATGGGATTCGGGCTTCGGCTCAGCCACGTGGCACGAGGACGACTACTTTCACGAGATCGGCGATCTCTTCCCGCTGGAGCCGCTCCCCGCCATATTCTAAGTCAAAATCTTCCAACTCGCCGATTTTTGGCAACCAATCAAAAGTTATCGCCGCCATTAATCTCTCCTGCGTCGTCTGCTCTCGAGTTGCTTCTTCCGTATGTTCCAAATCTTCTGCGTCATCTAATGAACACTAAACATCGAACAAAGCCGTCAAGTTTGGACATTTGATTTCTTCTTCTTCTTCTTCTTCCTGTGACGAGAGTTCTCCTTCCATCTAATGAAGGAACAAAGCAGCAGCAGATGGATCGAACCAGTAATGGGGGAGCAGAGAGAATGCGTGACTTCCTTTTCAGCTGCATCACTTTATGTGCGTGGCTGTAATAAAGCAGGCATCGCACGTCTGCCAACGAAAACACATAGAAAAGCACCAAGTATTACTTTGATGTCTTGGCGGTGATCATACGAAGCACAAGACTAATTATATATTATCTTATATAATTAATTATTTTTGATATTTCGATCATAAATATTTAATCCCTTTGTTATAATAAAACATTTTTTCTTAATATTTAACGCTGTAAAATTATCTTTTAAATCCTATATAGAATCTTAATATTTAATCTCTTTATAGAATAATGTTTCTTACCCTTCCCTAAAGGTGTTTTGTGCTTTTTCTATATATATATATATATATATACACTCAAAAATTGGTGAGTTAAATTGCTCGGTTACCTTATGCCATCATCGCCCGTTGGATTTGATACTGACGGTCGAGCATGCCGCGGAAGAAACAGTGATACGCGGCAGGCTGCCGTCTTCATTCTCGAGGAATCGAAAGCTTTTCGAATCTGCGGAATCCTTTTCGAGGTCCGATCTTTTAATATGTCCATTCCTTCAAAATCCGATTTTTATCGACCTCGTTATGGTTTGAGAGTCTCCGATCCCTTCTTCGTGGTGGTCTTCATCCATTGGCAGCATTAGTTCATCTCTGGGGCTTTTTCCTTTGTATGGCCGATCCAGTTCCCACCTCTCATGGTTATCTAGGTTTCTTTCTTTCTTTTTTTGTTTCTTGGTTTCCCATTTCTAGATTCCGTTTCTTCCATGTTTTCGTACTTCAAAATCGTTCCTTTCCTGCGGTTCATTAACTTGGATTTACATTCACTTGTATGCTTTTGTACTGGCAGGTTCTTCTGGCCCTGGAGAAGGATCAATCTTTTCTTGTTATTCAATCGGTTGGTAGGGTTGTCCAAATGTGTCCTGCACCAATCGCAGCTTCTAATACTCCTCTCTTTGTCTGCTTCACACATTTTGGTTCCTGTTTTCAGTAGCATTCCTGATTTCGGAAGAAATACACAGTATTAGCACCATATGTTGCAGTATCACCTTATTTGTGCCGGTTGAAAATGCTGCATGATAGATAGACACATCAGAGTGAGTAGCCATTGAAATCTTTGATCATAACAAAATAGAGACCAACAGTCATGTGTTTCTCTGTTTGATGATAAATCATCTATTTTATCAGCTGTTAAGATGGTTAAAATGTGTGTAAAAACAGACAAAAGAGTTGAAGGGAATAAAGAAGAAGAAACTAGAATAACAAGGAGATAAAGAGATGGAAAATTAGAGAACAAGCCATTTTGTTCTTGCAAAATATCTCATGCTAACCTTCTACTTGTATCTTGGAACGAGCATTCTCACTTTATGCTTTTCAGACTTTTTAGCAACAGTATGTGGCTGTTTTCCCATTATTTGACCACCTTTTATATAACTAGAAGTCTTAGCTTACAACACAATAAAGAACTCAAGGTGATATTTTAATGCCTAATTGGTTACGTTGAACAAATAATTAAAGGCACCAAAATTTGATATGTTAATGCCTAATTGGTTATGTTGAACAAATAATTAAAGGCACCAAAATTATCTTCCATAGCAGAGAATAATAGGATCCCAAAAATCAAGAAATTGACCCATTTACTATTTCAAAAAGGTGCTAAATCCATTACAACTCAAGCAAACTAATCTAATTCATCTAATTAAGTGAGCCAAACCTGAATCTGACTAACTAAAAAGAAAAAACTATTTGGGACATTATTGTTTGTTGAGCCTAGTTTTGGTGCCTCTTTCTGGTGCAATCAGAACCACCAAATAAAGTCTTTACTTTGAGTGAATTTTAATTGTCATTTGTTGCATCAGTAGTACTTAGGGGAGTCATACATAATGTTGCAGGCTAATAAAGCTTGACCAGTGTTTGCTTGACAATATGCAATCTCTTGTATTTATCTCATTGGTCTAATCTAGTTTAGAATAGTAAATAAGATAATCATAAAAAGAGATAAAGCTGACTCCAAGTTAAGAACTGACCATCAACAAGGAAAATATATACAAAGATTTGTCATGTATTTAGATAGACATGGTGTTGCAAATGTTTTGGAATTTGAGGTGGTTGATGGGATTTGCTCTGACAAATGTTTATTTAATCGAACTCATGACAAATGTTTATTTAATCGGATTCCTCCAGAGACCTTTCATATAACAGTCTCTTAATGCCTTCTTTGGAGGTCTCATCATTTACTTGATCATGTCACAGTTTTGTTGCTTTATTGCAATTTACGGCATGGTCTTGAATTAACAACCATTTCAGGTGCAGGAAAAAACTGCATACATCTGATCCTTCTCAAACACTGGAGCCGCATGCATTAGGTGCAAAACCCAACCCCCTCCCCTCCCCTGCACCCACCTCCCTACACACACGCCGCACCCCCCCCCCCCCCCCCACCCCACGTTATCATCTTGCTTGTTTGAAATTATAATGCATGCAAATTGCTACTTCTTGATTGTCACTGTCTTGGTTTTCAAAGAGCATTTTGCCTATGAATCAACTGGTTCATTGTTGATAGGAATGTCTTATACAAGCAACAAATCATTTAAGCTCCATGTTATAGGCATGCCTGGCATATATCATGCTTGATTTATTCATATGTCATGATCTGCATGTTTTCAGAAGGTTCTCCGTCTGGACCTGCTACACTTTCATGGGTTTCAAATACATTCCTTAGACTAGTCATATGCATATCGGATGATCAGAGAGCCTAGAGAACTAACTAGTATGAGAACCGACTATAGAATACTATCCATAGCATAAGCTTGCACTTTATGTTTTTGAATTTTATGGCAGGCAATTATGCTTGACAATGGATGTAAAATTCCTTGCATCAAATGGTGAGGACCGAGACCTAGATCATCAAATGAACATCATGCTTGTTTGGTCCAGTCACTCCAGTGTCACTGTGTTCATGCTTTTAGAAGTCTTTTCAGCAAATTGACATACTAGTTACTGTTGCATTCCATCACATGCACAAGTAGTGCATTCCAAAATGTTGATTAGTCACCCTTATCAATGTCTTTGTACTCCATTCAGTTCTCCTCACTTTCATACTCTTGACTTTTGGAATGTCTCTCCCACTTATCATCAAAGTCCACATCTTCCCAATCATTATTCTGCAGGTAAACGGAAAACAACAGTTATATGCAAGTAAAAGCAAGTATTTTAAGTTATTGTGTTATGGACTGCTTATGATTCGTCTTTGCTGAACATGGCATTGACACATTACCAGTCGAAGGCATTGCTAACTTATAGTAGAGCTTTAGAAATACTAGAAACTATTAATTTTGTCACTGCTAAAAGGAACTATATTCATGCAAAATACGTTGGTAGTTGAGATTAAAAGTGCTACCTTTTGTTTGATACCATGTCTTTGACACCACTCTGTTAACCTTGGACAATCTTCAATTTCAATATCGAGGGTGGAGTTTGGCAGCTGTTCATCAGGTAAGAAATGAAATTTAGGGCAGAATGCTATCACCATCAGCTCAAGGGAGGTGAGGTTGCAAAGACCCACAGCAGTTGTAAGCTCCTCACAATCTTCAATATGTAGTTCCTTCAGTGCTGATAGATTCTCATGCAGCCTAGGTAGAGCACTCAGTTTGTTACAGGATGAAATTTCCAAGTACTGAAGAGTGAATGGCAGCACATCATCAGAATTTAGGAAGAGCTCAGGACACATATCTAATGTCAAGCTCTCAAGGGAATTGAGGTTCTGTAGACACATCAATGTTGAAAGCTGTTCACAAGTTGTGATTGAAAGCTCCCGTAGAGCAGACAGAGGCTGGTACAGAGGAAGGGATGTCAAGTTTGGGCAGCTTGTAATGTCGAGGGACAGAAGGGTGGGTGGCAGACGATCATCTGGTGAGAACTGGAATTTAGGCAAGGCATGCAATCTCAAGTGTTCAAGAGAAGTGATTTTGTGCAGCTCGACAATTAAAGTAAGATTCATGCAATCACTTATTTCCAAATTGTTTAGAGCATTGAGGCTTCCATGAAGGTGAAGGATGCTTAAGTCCTCAGACCATGAAATTTCTAAGGAATGAAGAGATTGGAGTTCTAAGGTGGATGCCCAGAGATTCTCATTCCATTTCCCTTGCAAATCCAGACTTTTGACTGAAGGGAGTTTGGGGAGTGCAGTTATTGCTTCAACATTCTCCATCTCTAATATTTCCAGTGAAGTTGGGAGGAGGGGTAACCCATTTAGCTTCGAGCAATGTTTAATGACTAATCTTCGGAGGCAAGGAAAGTCACCATCCTCGACACCAGTCCACTCCCCCCACTGGTTCAAACATTCTAAGTCTAGTGTGTCCAGTGCTCGAAATGCTATAGAGGAACTCGTACTGCTGTGGCCGCAGAACTCACAGCCAACATGTTGGATCCCATCCATGTTACCTATCAAGAGATTTTGGAGGCATAGTAACTGACCAAGTGGTGGGAGGAGCTTGCAACTATGGCATTTTGTAAGTGCAATGGAGTTCAGTCTAGAGAATAAAGGATCTCCTAACCAGCTTGGGAATCTCATGCCACAATAACCTCGCAGGATGAGGTGCCTGAGGTTTCTGTATGGTTGGAGGTTTTGAAGAATACCATCTGCCAGAAAGCTGGAGGTCTCTGTGATGCTGCCTGTGTTGAGGGTAGATCCATCACTATGTTGCTCACCAGGACCCTGAGAACTACTTGCTTGGGTGCTTTTCTCAGAATTCCATATTAATGCCAATGTTCGTAAATGCTCTTTGGCCTTCAAATCTGCTATGCTGGCTTCCTTTCCACTGGCAACATTCTGAAGCCCTGCTATGCCAAGATGTCCTCTAAGATTTCTCAGCTGCCTCAATTCGTCAATTCTACAGTGCCTGTTGACATTAAATGCTGGAAGGGTCTCAAGTCTAGTAAGAGTTCCGATCCCTGATGGTAGACTAACACAAGCTGCAAAGTCCTTTGTTGGAAGCTCCAAATGCCGCAGATTAATGAGCTTGACAATCCCATTGGGTAGTTCTTGGAGGCTCGTGCAGTACTTCAAATCCAGTGTCTGCAGGTAATATAGACTACCTAAAGAGTTAGGTAACCCTTTTATTGTACTTCCCCGGAGACCAAGATAGCATAGCAGTTTCAGCTGACCGATGGAACTTGGAAGCTGCTTGATTCTGGTATAGCTCAGATCAATCACCCGCAAACATGGTAACATCTGGAACAGATCACTACACAACCTCACATTCTGGCAGACATTACCGATACCTCCTCCGTTCAAAGTTTTTACCTTTGTATTTACGTAGAGCAATGATCTAATCCTTCTGTTCTCCTCCTTCAGAGGTTGAAATTGGATGTCAGCTTTGGTTTCATATGGAATCAGAGATAGATGGCTGGCTTCATTGGTGATGTAGCTCACCTTCTCATCCTTATTAACACTGCATTCTTCGCCTGCAATTGATCGTGCTAGATCGCAGATGAGGTCATGCATCAGAAACAATTGCTGGTCCTCATGTTGTGAGATGATAAAGGATGTTTTCTGCTGCAGGTTTTCGCTACCTGTCAGTGACAACTGGAGGGATGAACGAATCAAAGGTAATTCCTCATCAATTGGAGACAATTGAAAGAACGACCGTCTGTGTAAGTCATCAAAATACTTCTTTCCTATGTCTTCAGCTCGTCTTGTTTCCACGAATGGGATAAGGCCTTGAGCCATCCACAATTTGATCAATTCATCCTTCTCGAACAAATAATTTTTTGGAAACAAGGCGCAGTACATGAAGCATGGTTTTAGATGTGTAGGCATGCGATGGTAGCTTACTCTCAGTGCAGGCAGAATACCATCATCTTCCTCGTCTAGTTCCCATAAATCACTTTGCAAGATGTCTTCCCACTTATCTTTGTCTTCTTCATAGTAAAGAAACCCTCCAAGGTTCTTTATAGCCAATGGCAAGCCTTTGCACTTTTGAACTATCTTCATGCCAATTTCTTCCAGGTTGCGGCTGCTGTCAGGGTTTCGGTTCTCAAGTGCATACTGCTTGAACAACGACCAAGCTTGATCTTCAGTCAGGCCAGCAAGCTGATATGGAAGCACTGTTTGCATAATCCTTGCCACTGACTCGTTACGAGTGGTGACAAGGAATTTGCACCGTCCTCCACTGATGAAAGCCACTCTTAAGCTATCCCAAAGGTTTATGTCTTCAGTCCAAACATCATCCAGAACAAGCAGTAGTCTCTTTCCCACCAATTCTTCCTTGAGAACAGATTGTAGTGAGCTTAGTTCTGTGAGGTCACATTTTTCCTGAGTAATGCTTTCTATGATAGCTTTATATATTTTGATCACATCAAAATCTACTGAGACACTGACCCATACTCTTGTGTTGAAGCATTGGCGTACTGTTGGATCTTTGTAAACGAGTCGAGCCAGGGTGGTCTTTCCAATCCCGGCCATGCCGATGATGGGTATGACGGATAATTTGTCTGCACTGCCTTTCTCTGATACCAGCATTTCTACAATTTTTTTCTTATCTTCTTCTCTTCCATAAACACAAGATTCATCTACATATGGGGTGCTTTGCGGAGGCTGGACTGGTACACTAGATCTGCTCACTCCAATGTTATCTTTCAGACTCAGGGCTTTCCGTTCTTCTGCGAGCTCATCAAATCTTATGCTAATATCCTTGATCCTACTTTGTATGCCACCTGGAATTGCAATTTGGGTTGGAAGAACAGTAGTAGCAACCAATTTTCTTGCCTCCAACTTTCTTTTCCTGGTTGCAGGTCGTGGTAGATCTCCACCCTCAGCTTTGATTCGCAGAAACTCATACCCATACTCAGCTAAAACATCCTCAGCAAGGTAAGCCAAGTCTTTTAGCTCTTTCAGCCAGAGTTTCACTGCTTCATCTCTTATCTCCCTCTCCTCTGCATCGCTGAGAACTGCTTGAATCCTTGACAGTGTTCCCTCCATCTTGGACAGATCCTCGTGAACACTGCCTTGCTGGGATGAGAGTGCCGAGCCAAGTGATGCAGGTATGTTGCCGATCATCCATTTGATGATGGAGGATAAAATTGCACCCGCCATTGCAATCTCTCCCCTTCTTTTCAAGTCGAGCAGCACCAAGGAGATTTTGGAACAGCAAGCAGAGATGAGAAATCAAATGAAGAAATAGGTTAGTCTCATAGACTTGGCCAAAGCTCTAGCTGAATACATTTGTATCATTCATGAATGAGTTGACATAGTCTAACACGCTAGTTGATTGCAAGTATTTGTTAGGTTGGCTGGTTCCTTCGATTGAATATATGGTTTCAGTTGTCAGCATAACCTGCAGAAGAATATATTCTATTTGTTTAGGCAAAGGTGCAGCTCAGATTTGCATATATGTCGCCGTAGTGCAGATCAGATTTGCATATATGCTGCCGTAGTGCAGCTCAGATTTGCATATATGCCATCACAGTTAAATCAAGTTGAAGCTCTAATTGACATTAACATCTTTTAGAACACATTATAGTGGTAAGAGTGTTTGTATATTGAAAATTTAACATTTTATATCCTTTTAGTTCAAACCAGTCAAATTAGTTAAATCAAGTTGAAGCTCTAATTGACATTAATATCCTTTTTAACACATTATAGTGGTAAGAGTGCTTGAGATATTGAAATTTTCACATTTTATTATCTTTTCAGTTCAATCAAATTATAATTGGGTTAGAAGTGACCAACTTGAATTTAGAGGATTTGCAATGATAGATACGTAAAAAAGGTGCACTTCTATTATTGACTATGGATGCCATGTGCTTTAGCACAAAGTCAATGTCTTTGTCTGCCAAAATTGTCTTGCATTATTGGTGCCTCTTTTGCTAAGAATCTTGAAATATGTGTGCCAGTTGTCTGCTACTACACATTTGGGATGCTTTTCTGGAACCAACTTGTCGGATCATTGACGATCAGTACCAGAAGGTTCAGCTCTTCAAGACTAGCAGAGACTTTGAAGCAGGCGAAGGATCCACATATCTCAGCGGAAACAGCAGAAGATCAATGGCAATGTTTCGTCTTTCTTCCATCATATCAGGACTAGACAAGTTAGCATCATACATCACAAGTTCGTCTTCATCTTCATGTGATCCATGTGGCACGGATGAATTGGTGGAGTTGAAGGATTCAGTGGTGAGGACCCGAAATTATGTCATGGATTCAAGGGGAGTTATTGGAGATGCATCTGTGAGGCTCTGGCTGATGGAGCTCAACAACTTGGTTCATCTTATAGATCATATCGAGCACCAGAGATCCAGCGAAGAGCAACAACCTCAGTTGGTAACTTGCAGAAAGAGAGCGAAGCTAGAGAAGAAAGAACCAGCTCCAGATGTGATCAACTGCAAAGTAAAGGAGATCAGGAAGAGATTCCATGAGATGTCAGCTGACTGGGCTGCTATCCATTTAACAGAGAGTGATGTAGGGATGCAGTTTCAGCAACAAAGAGCATCACCTTCTGGCTTCCAAATAGATGAATCATGCATTTTTGGCAGGGATCATGACAAAAACAAGGTGATCGAGCTATTGTTTTCAGATGACAGCAAGAGAGGCAATGTTTCTATCATTTCCATTGTTGGCGTGGCAGGTATTGGGAAGACTACACTTGCTCAGCTTGCTTACAGTGATCCAAAGATATGTGCACATTTCACAGCTAGGGGATGGGTGTGTGTCTCTGGAGACATCGATGCTGTGAGACTGCTGCAAGCAATCATACAGTCGGTCACAGGAAAGGCTTGCCAAGACAAGGATTTGGTAACGCTCGAAAGAACACTAGAAAGAGTGTTGAAGGGAACAAAATTCTTGCTTGTTTTAGATGATGTCAAGGAGGACGACAGCCTCTGGGACTGCTTGTGGTCGCCATTACTTGGTGCAGAAACGAGCAAGATTGTTGTCACCAGTCGCAATGAGCTAGTTTCTAACAGCATCCAAGAACTCGTACTTCCTCATCACCTGAGCAGCTTATCTGAAGCTAACTGCTGGTCTCTTTTCCGTAGGTTTGCATTTGACGGTGAAGATCCAAATGAGCATCCAAACCTGGTGGAGATCGGCAGGAAGATTGCTGCAATGTGTAGAGGGTGGCCGCTGGCCGCAAAGACGCTCGGTGTTCTTCTCCGGTTCGAAACCGACGAGGATAGGTGGTTGGATATCCTGCAAGGTGAGGTGTTGGGGCTGGTTGGTGGTCTCAACTTCACTCTGCAACCTTCAGATGGTGCTTGGTAGTCTCAACTCTCGACTCTGCAACCTTCGGATGGTGCCATGGAGCATAGATGATGTTGATGAACACCATTGTGATATGCCTCTGCTGATTTCTCCAAACAAAGAACTGAAAGAATAATGTATGAAGACTCTGTATAAATTTCAAGTATGGAAGTTTATTTTGGATCCACAGGCTCATTGTTTCGGGTACCCGATTCAAACCCGATCCGATAACCTCTTAAAATGGCTTCCTCATTAATTTTGTCCTTTTTCTTTCTCTGTGATTAGTTTATATGGGCCCCACCTCTGCTTCCACGCGATCCTGACCCTCGATCCTGAAATCTAGATGATGTACGGTCAGGATCATCGAGGGCCATCGCCAGTGGTCGGCTCCCCTCCCCCATCCCGCTGCCAACAAATTATTAATGGGGTGGTATATAGCCACTCGCGAGACATCACGTCCCTTTTCTTTCTCCCTCTCTCTCTCCCCCCCCCCCCCCTGCTCCGCCAAGTGAAGAGGGAAAAGGAAAGAACGAGAAACGGAGAGGAGGAGCGAACGAACAGAGGGCGACTTCTTCCCTCCTTCCTTGTTTCACGTCCGCTTCCCTCACGCGATCCAGATTCAGATCGAGATTTAGATCGGAACGGTCGGTTCACTTGCTCCTGCTCTCGATCCATCGGCCTCGGATCGAATACGTCGCTACTGGAGGCGCGCATCTACGATTTGCCCGAGCTAGGCTTTGATCTGTCTTGGTCGGATCCGGTGAGTTGGATCTACCGTGTTCTACGATCTGTTTGTCCTGTCGTTTCCGAGCATGTGATCATCGTTAGTTTGATCCGTTTTTTAATCTATTGAATTGGTGGCCATCTTTATATCGTCCGCATTTTCCAGTCGAATGCGTCGGTGTTGGAGGCGCGGATCCAGTATTTTTCCGATCTAGGGTTTGATCTTTGTTGGCCGGACCTGGTGAGCTGGATCTACTGTATTGCCTGTCCTGTTTTCTCTATCGAGCCGCAGCATGTGATCGCCTTCATTTTGATCTGTTACTGAATCTGTCCCATCTTTACCACGTTTAGATCTTTTTTTATTTCCGACTAAAATGCATCGGTACGTGAGGCGCGGAGCCACGATTTACCCGATCTAGGGTTAGATCTTTCTTGGCTGGATCACGTCAGTTGGATTTATTTGGTCTCCGATCTTTTTGTTATATCAATCCTACCATGAAATCATCATCAGCTTGATCTGTTATTCCATTCGTTGCATCTGTACCATGTCTAGATCCTGTTCATTTTCCGTACTGTCTCCCGTCGGCGTTAATCGAGGATCTCAAGGTACCCAGGGCTAGTATAGGGGGAGGAGAAAGAGAGGGTAAGGGGATGAAGATATGATTCTAAGGTATTTCTACCTGAACTACGCAGATCATGTAGCCTGACGAATCTTTGGTAGTTGGAATGTCATGATCCGTGTATCTGAGGCGTACTGATCGGTACACCTCGATAACGGATGAAATCCTGGGCGTATCGATCGATGCACCTCAGTAATGACCAGATTTTGATTATTACTACTTGGTATAAGCCTCGTATCGCTCGATATGGGGGTCAAAACATTAGTACCGCTTGGTAAAGGGCGGTCTGCATATCGGTATCCTTTCTTACTGGTACATACCGTCCGTACCGGGCAGTACATATTGAAATTGAGAACCCTGGCCCTAAGAGTTTTGAAAAGGTTTTAAAGACTTGCTTGAGTTTTGACTTTAAGTTGCTGTATAATTGGAAGATGAAGACTAAATAGCCGTTGAGGAATGTAGACTAAAATCCATCCTGTTGAATAGTGTTTTACCATGTTACTTTCCATTAACCAAGTGAAACTATTTCATCTATACGCAAAATCTAATTTCTGTAGTCTGCTGCATCTGGTCAGCGACAATGATCATGCATATTCAAGAAATCATGACTTGTGGGGAATAAAAAAGTCAATACAGTTGATGAATCAAATCTATAAATGGAAATTTTAGTGATTCAAGCTTTTGACAAAGATTATGCTACCTTGGTTGGATGATGTATTTACTGAATTCACTGCCACAAATTTTCTTTCTTATACATTCACATGTATTAATGCCTGCACTACCTTTTGAAATGTTGATATAGTTTATGAATAGTAACTTATATTGTTTGAATTTATGGTTTCTGATGTAGAAGCATTCGTGTAGCAATGCAAACTGTAATCTGGAGATTTAGAGACTGAGTGCGATAAGAAGTTCACACAAGCAGAAAATATGGCACCTACAAGTAAGGCCGATAGGAAAGCAGCATTAGATGTAACCGCTTGGATGTTCAATGTTGTGACATCTGTTGGAATTATCATGGTCAATAAGGCCTTGATGGCTACGCATCGCTTCAGTTTTGGTAAGCCCATAAGACTCTTCTTTTTATGATTTTTGTATAATACTTGGGCCACTATATTTAATGGCAGTTCTGCAGCTTCCAAGACAGCAGATCAATAAAAAGAAGAATGACTTATTTTCGTATTTAGTTGAGTTTCCTTGTTGGAAAATTATGCCAGATTTTATATATCTTGTTTTTGAAAATCTTGTTATTGCTAAACTTGAAAATTAGAAGATTATTAGTTTGGATTTATATAAATGCAATTTATATATTTGTTTAGTGTATAGATAAGTCAGATAGTTCAAATTTTTAGATTTGAAATTCCTACTCAAGACTAAAAGTATGTTAATATTTAATTAATTTTGTTTAAAATATTAGACAATGTTAACAAAACATCACCTAAGGCTCATCTGTAGCTTATATGTTCAATAAAGCATGCTATAGATGCCTCTCGTAAGGTTCCAAAAGGCTCTAGAAGGTTCCAAGATATTGAGGTATATTTATTTATAAATGTAATATAATATCCACTCATCAATATAAGAGGAAAATATGAAAACATGACAAGTTTGTCCTTCATTAAGAAAAAAATTTTAACGGTCAGATTTTGACATAACAGTTTTCATTCCTAAGTGTTTCTTGATTGTTTATTCATTTACTTGATTTTTCTTTACTTGCTTCTAGTACTGTTGTTTCTTGTGTCTGTTGCTTTCTTTCTTTCTTTTGTTCAACTTTTTCTACTGCATTTTACAATGGGTTCACTGATCTGTTTTTTGAGATAATAAGTCATTTTCAGGATATATATTAGTATGCCAATCACAACCATTTTGTATTATTTAATATTTAAAATTACTTATAGAAATGTTGAGTTATATGGCTTACCTTTGTGCCTCACACCTCAGCTCCAAGACTAGGCTCCTGGTGGCACTAATCTAGCTTTCAAAATTAACTTTATAGTATAGTTTGACATGGCATGTTACATGCAAGCTTCAAAGTAAAGACCATGTAGTCTTGGTGTCTGGTGTCCTGGGTTCTTCTGGTAAATTGGAAAAATTAGGAAAAAAACCAAAAAAGTACTTAAAATTTTAAAGTAAATGTTATATCTACATAAGCTGCTGTTGTTGGCAAAACACAAAAAATGTTACCAAACCTGTCATTGGTGTTTGAATGATTATTGGAATTGTTTAGACTAGTTCATAAAATAATTAGAGAGGGGCTGGGGATGTTGGAGAAGGGGCAAAAATTAAAGTAAATTCTAACTACATAGGTTGCTGATGTTTGAAAAAGAATGTTATTGAACCTGTCATTTGTTTTTGAATGATTATTGGAACAGTTCAATTCACAGAATAATTAGACAGAGGCTTATGAACTGGTGTGATTTTGATCCACTAACCCATCCTATTTATTTCATTCTAGCAAGGACTCGTTTAAACACCAAAACTTATAATAGAGATTGATAGGTTTCAGGCCTGGTTAATTAGTTTAGTCATTTAGACATGTGCTACTTATTTAGGATCAGAATTTCTTGTTAATATATAAACCACTTTGTTTGATTCATAAGTCTAAAACTTTGACCGGACATGGTGAGCTGGGAAACCATATAATAGACAAGGTGATTACTAGTTTTAAGTCAAGGGTACAAGTTCTGCCCTGGTTGAAAGGCAAAATGGCAAGATCCTACAAAATATAACCTGAAAATACTATCAAACTTATTATGACACAGCATGGACAACCATAATCCTACTATGCAAATACCAAGGTTCATCGTATCACGGTATACCGCCCAATATGGCGGTACATACTGATTTGTCAGTATGTCCCACCGTATCATGTGTTGATACGTAGGCATAATTATGTATCGTACCGACGACTGATTGGTATGCCGGTATGGATTAGTAAAGCAAACCATGACAAATACTACTAGAATGCAGGGATTTAAATCAATCTACATTAGAGAAATTTCAAATAGCAACTTAAATTGTCAACAGACTTGGGAATGACTAAGATTTTAGCATAAAGGGACATCCACAATGAAATTAAAATATATGATAACAATAATAATCAGATATTTCTACAAGCAAATTGTAATATATATATATATATATATATATATATATATATATATATATATATATATATATATATATATATATATATATATATATATATATACGGATTATGTCCTACTGTAATAGTCTCAAAACAAGGTTAAAACATTCAGTTGTAAAGCGACAGGAGCAAATAAATGTCGATTAAGTTCCAAACTCTAAAACTTTTGACCAATGACTTTTTCCGCAATAAAGATGTTAGATCTCATCGTCTAGGGTAGTAAGACTAGGTCTCTGCAATGACTTTCACCACAAAGCAACATCCTTCACCCAAATATGATATCCAAAGAAAGAGCAAGCGGCTTCAGTGGTAAATGATAGAACATGGAGTGAAAAAGAGGGGTAGAAGACAAAAAAAGGGGGTTAGATGCAGGAACAACTCAAGCCATTAAAAAGAGGGTTAATACAAGATTTTCTTTTCTTTTTTCAAAAAGGGCTCAAAGTTGAACCTTCCCCCCCTCAGATCTAGTTGCCATTCACTTTGTAGATGTTGGCCAGGAAACCAATAACAGCCAAATCTGATCGAGCATGTTAGCAATCAAATACAATTGATGTCAGGTAACATCGACAAAAGGACCTCACTTCTATTTTCGCTTTTAAATAAGAATAAAATATCAAGTGTTATGGTACGTTGACCCCACATCTAGGTGATCAAAGACTATGCCCGCATTCCACTATGTCTCAGATGATGAGCATGTAAACTTTTATAAATTACACCAACAACCAAGGTTCTAAATACCCGTTTGAAAGGTAGGTAGGCTCCATTATTTATTCGTCTGACCAAATACTAATACCAAAACACACAGCTGAGACCAATACATATACATTTCAGTTTTTTATTATTTTGATCAATGATACCAGGACCTTTAACCATTATACATTGAAAATTATGATGAGTTTGGCCATCATAATTCTTATAATTTATTGTTGCTTTGTGGATCCAAGATACTTCATCAGGTAATTAAAAATGTTTCAGTAAACCAATTCTATTTAATGCATACGAATCTAAGTTTTGATTTGTTCTTTGTACTCGACTTTGCAAATCAGATCCTTAGCACAAATGCAAGGAAAAAATTCAGAGTTTCAAGCTCCCTAGGCTGTTAATTGTTTCTAATTGATATTAATTTTGATTTCCATAAATTTTATGTCTTTTTTCTTGTTAGCTGGTACTTATGTGACAGATTCTGTTTTATACTGCAGCTACAACATTAACGGGTCTGCATTTTGCCATGACCACAATCATGACTTTACTTTTTAAGTGGCTGGGATACATTCAGCCCTCTCATTTACCTGTGTCTAACCTTATAAAGTTTGTGCTTTTTGCAAACTTATCGATTGTTGGGATGAACGTTAGTTTGATGTGGAACTCCGTTGGATTTTATCAGGTTTGTTCTGGTCAAACACTATGAGTTTTATCACCTTGAATACAGCAAATAATTTCATGAGACTTGCTTTTGTAATTTGTTGACAGATTGCTAAGCTGTGCATGATTCCAGTATCATGTCTTCTCGAAGTTGTGTTTGATAAAATTCATTACTCAAGGGCCACAAAGCTCAGCATAGTGGTGGTTCTCGTAGGTGTTGCTATCTGTACAGTTACTGATGTGAGCGTGAATGCTAAAGGGCTGATGGCTGCTATTATAGCAGTGTGGAGCACTTCTTTACAACAATATGTGAGTAAGCAGATACACATCTGAATCTTGTCGTTCTTTGGACATGATCAATAAGTAGAACTTCTAATGCTATCTCTTTTATGTGTTTACTCACATAGCTTTCTATAGACTACCTGATTTTTAAATTTGCTTATTGTACATTTGAGTCGATGATGTTTGTTGAACTTGAGTTTTATATGTAAGATTGTTGCCTATACATGTTGCGTTGGATCTAAAAAAACTCACTTGCATGTCACTAGTCCGACACAGCAATTAGTTAGGATACTGGTTTCTGTGATATTTCCTTGAAGCAACTTTATCGGTTTAGTATGTTTGAGATCCATTGTGTGTGACCATTATATGGCACATACTGTGCGCTTATTGTCTAATAGATGTGTTTGTTTGATCATAAGAAGTTTTACGTGAAACCATTTTAGACGACAATTCTTTTTCCTAGGAGCAAATAAGTCATTCTGATGTTTGTTTTACTCATTAGGAATGGAAAATTAGTTTGTCATACTTTTTTGTTTACATCAAATTACATATTCTCTCTTGATTAGAGTGAGAGATGTGTCATCCACAAATAAAAGTTGAGGAACCAGTTTCAGAGGATAATAATTCTCCAGTTGTCTCTAAATGCTGTTATGAGTTACACACCTTTAGTGGTATTTTCCTAAACATTTCAGACTATGTCAAGGCAATGGTGCGACCTTCTATTCATCTCTAGCTTGTGTCTCGAGAATAATGAGTAACTATTTCATTAAAGTTTTAATTATTTTTTTTATTGATTTGACTTCTGCAGTATGTGCATTTTCTTCAAAAGAAATATTCGCTAGGATCGTTCAACCTCCTCGGGCATACTGCTCCTGCTCAGGCAGCATCACTGTTGATATTAGGGCCTTTTGTTGATTACTGGTTGACGAACAAAAGGGTGGACAGATTTGATTACAATGCAACGGTCGTGGTAAGCACATGATGGATTTATTTATTATTTTCTTCTTCTAGATCCTTGTGTTTATTGTTCTCTCTTATGTTTTGATTTTGGTTGGCCTGCATTATATGGTAATATTTTATTTTATTTTATAGATTCGTTGCCAAATACTTGATTCATGTTGTTTACTCCTCCTATGTGTTGTATGTGGCAGTTGTTCATCATCCTCTCGTGCACCATTGCTGTAGGAACCAATCTTAGCCAGTTCATCTGTATAGGAAGATTCACGGCAGTGTCCTTTCAAGTAATCGGGCACATGAAGACAATCCTTGTCTTAATCTTGGGATTCTTCTTGTTCGGCAGGGAAGGCCTCAATTCACACGTAATCTTTGGAATGATCTTAGCGGTTTTAGGTATGATGTGGTACGGAAGCGCATCGTCAAAACCAGGGGGTAAAGAGAGGCGCACTTTCTCGTTGCCCAGTGACAAATCTCAGAAGCATGGACTGCGTGCAGAGTCGGGAGAGCACGATGATAAAGTTTGAGCCGCTCCCGCCCTTGAGTTGACACTTCCTTTTTCACTGTTTGACGTGTTGGATGGAAAGCTAATAGCAGAGCATTCTTGGGCATTCGTCTTGCAGTAAAATGGGGAAATTTCTGTGCCTTTGTCTCCACCAATCCAGGATTCCCCGGGACAATGCTGGGTGAGGCACCATAGCTTTTTCACATCAAACTTTTTTATTTTTCCTTTATTATTATTCTATGTCAATTTGACTTCTGGTCTTATGAAAAGAATATATGTATATATACCCTATTTAGTAGCCATATGCATGCCTTTGTTAGATTTGTTTGTTTCCGGAATTTGATAATTTGCAACTCTGATTTACCTCCAATTTATTAATGGAATTTATTGCACACTTTATAGGTAATATGATATGCTTCCCTGTACAGCAAAAAAACAATATTTCAAGTGAGCTTTACCAAGTATGGATGGTGCATGGCTCGACCGTTGAACGCCTACAAAATCAAACCAAAGAAATAAATTTAGGGGAGATTGAGATGGAGGATGGAGGGAATCAAATTAAAGATGACAGAAAGAAGAGAGTGAAGATGAAGATGAAGATTGAAGAAAACTAAAAGATTAAAAATACAAGGCAAACAAGAAGCTGAGGGAGGGAGTTGTAGGGTAGAACGGTAAAATGTGACTCATGTTAGAAACTCGAAATTTTTAGTACAAAACAAATTATAAGATGATTGTTGCTAGCATCATTTGACTGACTCAACCGATTATTTACGTCAGATCCGAGGGTTCCATATGAAAACAAAAAATTTTGAGGGGCTGATATGCAAAATAAAAGCAACTCTAGCAAAGCTTCTTCTCATTGTCCTTCGATTGCTTAAAGAGAGAGAGAGAGAGAGAGAGAGAGAGCGAGAGAGATGCCTCATGAACCGAATGTAGCAGTTGACTTGAGGAGGAGGAAGCTTGGGCAACAAGTGGTCTCCCGTTGACCAAACCCAGGTCCTCCTCGTGACAGCAAGCTTGCGCAGTGGGTAATTTGACTGAACCCCAACGTCGTTGTAGGCAAGAGAAACCTTGAAGGTCAAGCAATCCCAATAGTCGCTACTACGGCTACCTACATTTGGGGCATGGGTCTTGGGAGAGTCACAACGAAAACGGAAAAGGGAAGAAACCACACCCATCCGTCCATCTTCGGCTATGGCCGCTGCTGTCCTATCCTCAGCGCTCAGCCTGATCCAAGACCTGGTAACTCGCCCACGGTCTCAATCCCCATCCAAAGATGCAGTAGCCATTCACCATGATCTCGACAAGCTCAACGGAAGCATGCTTCAGATCCAACACCTGGCCGCGGACATGGCGAAGGAGGAGGAGAACGGCAAGGACGAGACCGTGCGGCATTGGCTCAGGCAGCTTAGAGGAGCGGCTTATGATGCCGAGGACTTGATCGATGAGTGCCGATTCCAGCTGCTGGCTCGATCCAACACCGACAACGGAGCTCAGATGCCGCCGGAGGAGGTACATGACCCAACCCACCCTCCATCTCAACATGGCATTGCAGTCAGGATTAGGAGCTTGAGAGAGCGGCTCGATGAGATTGCGAAACAACGTGAAACCCTCCACTGGGAGTCATGCCGGGAGCTCGATGCAGAAGCCGAGCTCCCACCGCCGTTGTTGTTCAACGTAGATGACTCTGTCGTCTGCGGTAGAGACGACGACAAGCGTGAAGTGATCGAGCTGTTGTTGGCCAACCATAGAAGAGACCTCTCTGTCATCCCCATAGTAGGCCCTGGGGGCGTCGGCAAGACCGCTCTCGCCCGTCTCGTCTACGACGACGCCACCATTAGAGACCACTTCGATGCCCGAGGTTGGGTATATCTGTCAGAAGATTTCGATCTTATCAGACTAATATCAGCAATTGTTGTCTCAGTAACAAACATGAAACATATTTATGTTGAACAAGATCACGGGAAACCTCTGAAGTGCCAGATATTGAGAGGGAAGAGATTCCTGTTAGTGCTAGATAATGTTCAGAATGAGAACCAAACCCTTTGGAATTCCTTGAGAGCCCTATTAAGTGTAGGTCTTGAAGGCAGTGCAATTGTAGCGACGACTCGTAGTGAATCAGTTGCCAAGTTCATGCAGACTGTGCTGTCCTACAACCTCATCCCATTACCTGAAGAGGAGTGTCAATTGTTGTTTGAACATCATGCGTTTGGAAGCCAAAATCTTACTGGTAACCTAAATTTAGTTGCTATTGGGAAGAGGATCACAAAAAAACTCAAAGGCATGCCATTGGCAGCTAAGATGATCGGTAAACTTCTATGCACTGAGAAAAATGAGGAGAAATGGCATGCCATCTTGCAGAGTGGTGTTTGGGAATCCACTGGTTTGGATGGTGTGGTTTCATCAGCTCTTAGACTAAGCTACTATGGTTTGCCTACATGTTTGAGGGTATGTTTCACGTACACCGCATTGTTTCCCAAAGGATACCTGTTCAAGAAGGATCGACTGGTTCAGCTGTGGATGGCCCAGGGTTTTATCCAACCTATGGGACGAAAACTCCCAGAAGACATTGGTGTGGAGTATTTCGATGAGTTGTTGAGACGATCATTCTTTCAGCAAATAGGGGCTAATGAACATGTGTTTACTGTGCATGACCTAATTCATGATCTTGTGCAAACTATTGCAAGCAAGGAAATATGTAGGATAAAGAACGAGAATTTTAGCTTTGTTACCTCAGAAGCAAGACATTTATCGTTGTGTCCTGAAGAACTTGGGCCATTCATTCGCTCCTGCAACAGACCCAGGGTTTTACGAACCTTTCTAATTGTGCATAGAGTATTAGATACTTGTGATGTTGACTATGTGTGGAGCAAAGCTTGCTCACCTTTGAGTATGCCGAATGACCTTTTTGTTGGCTTGAAGTTCTTGCGCACTCTGGATCTGAGTGAAACCCCTATTGTAAGTTTGCCAGAATCAATCGACAGCATTATACATTTGCGCTACCTTGGTCTCAGACATACAAAAATTAGAAGATTACCTGAATCTTTGTGTGGCCTTTACAATCTGCAGCCGTTGGACCTGAGAGATAGTGAGAAACTAGAAGAATTGCCCAAAAGCATAACAAATGTCACCAACCTGCGTCATCTTTATCTGCCAAGATATGTTTCAATTATTCCAATGCCACAGGGAATTGGAAAGTTGACTAATCTTCAGACACTATCAACATTTTATGTTGACCATGGAGAGCAAAACTGTGCAATAATGGAGTTGAAGGACTTGGTAAATCTCAGAGGAAAATTCGAGATTGCTGGACTGCACAACGTGGCAAGTGTAGACTATGTCGAGGATGCTTTAAAGGATCTAAGACACATTGCAAAACTGATTCTGTCCTCTGGCATCAATTATGACTATGGGAACCTTGGTGAATTTGATTTCAGCCTGTTTGACAGAGTTGTTGAGGATAACCAATCATTAAGCAACGTGCATGATGAGCTTCAGACTTCCACAGAAAATGTTGTACAAGTCTCAGTACCTAAAGAAATATGTAATGGTTTGGAGACGACTGTTTTTGACAAACTTCGTCCTCATACAAATCTGATGGAGCTGGTTGTGCGTTCTTACCACAGTTTGCAATTTCCCAACTGGATGGGCGATGCTTCCTTTTCCAATTTAGCCTCTGTTGAACTTGAATTTTGCAGCAAATGTGAAGTCCTCCCACCACTAGGCCAGCTGCCACTGCTCAGGCACCTTGCTTTTAATGAGTTATCAGGCTTAGAGAACATAGGTCAGGAGTTTTGTGGCCATGATGCTATGATCAGGATTAAGGGGTTTCCCTCTCTGGAGACGCTTCAATTCAGAAGTATGTACAGGTGGCAGGAATGGTCTTATGTAGAGGATGGTTCATTCCCTCGCCTTCGTCATCTTGAGTTGAATTATTGTCCTAAGTTAAGGAGATTGCCACACATCCTCCCTTCATTAGTGAATTTGGTAATTTGGCACTGCCCAGAGCTGATGGCCCTCCCAATGCTACCATCACTTACAAGGTTGGAAGGCTGTTGTAATGAGATGATATGGTCCTCCATGCCCCAAGATCTGATCTCCAGGCTTCAGGACCTGAGTATTTGTGAATCTGAGGACCTAGCATCCTTGCCGCTAGAAAATCTTCATGCAATCAGAGAGTTTAATATTTCAAGCTGCCAGCAAAACACAAGCCATGTTGCATTCTTGGAGTTACATCTGCTTAATCTTGTCTTTCTCAAACGCTTCAAAATCAGAAGATGTCCTGGCATCTGGTTCTCACCAAATCATAAGCTGCCGCCTGCACTTCAGGTTCTGGAGATATTGAATTGTCCCTTGCTGGAAGAATGGTGCCACGGACATGGGAGTAATGAACTAGTTCACATTTCTCGACTAATCATTGATCAGAAAGATTTCCATCTGGTTGCTGCAGAGCGAACCAAAGATGCTGATCAGGTAAATCTTCTTTTCTTCTGAGTTCAATATACACTAAGCATTTTTTAGTTAAGAATGAATACTTGAGCACTTCTTTCTATACTTGCCTTTGTTGATATTGTTTCTCTGGTAAAACATCTACATATTCTAGCAAAAAGAGCCATTAGAAATTCTGATGTATCATGGAAGACTTCTGCATAAGAAATCAAAAGTCCCACACAACAACATTATTTTGATTTGTCATCATCTTTCAAAGTGATTTCACTTTCTTCTGATACTTCAATGCAGGGAATATATGAAGACAGTTGAAAAGGATAGAATATCTGGACGCTGAAGTGTTTTAACCCTTTTAATTTGGCATCTAGCTGTAAGTCTTCCTTCCGAGAGCCAACCAAAATTATTACCATGCTTGTTGTGCTAGCACCTGTCTGCTCTAAAAAACTAGTATAGTCGGCATTCTTCTGGTGCTTCAATGTGCCAGTTATCTAAATAAGTGCCCAATGATGATACAGCATTTTAGTGTTGGAAAGGTCAGAAATAAGATAACCTTATGGCATTTGGTGTTGGAAAGGTCACAGCAGTCGCCCTTGTTTCACTTGTTGAATGTCACTGGATTTAGTTGATTTCTTGTCATTGAACATTATGTTTCTTGTGGCTTAAAGTTAACTCATTCAGATTTCACCATCACTCATATTTGAGCTAATTTCAAGAAAATTTTGTTCTTGTATCACTTGAATGCCTCTAATTTGGTCGATTCCATGTCATCAAACATAATGTTAACCATGGAAATAAATCAACTCATTCAACTTTTGACATTGCTCGTATATGAACTCTATGCATCACTGCCTTGCAACCATTTTTCTCTTCTTTTAAATAGATTTATTTTCGTTGATTGAAATTGTTTTGATTCTCTCCCTATAATTTACTCAAATTTGTTACAGAGCATCAGTTCCTTGTGTTCCCCCTAAGTTCATAGATCAATTGGAAAAGGAACATTCACAAGCAATCAAATTGTCATATATAGCATTAAGATAATATAATCTGTTAAGTGGCATAATGATAGAGGATAGAATGCGAATGATTGGATATATTGATTGCAAGGCTTTACCGCAACTGGATGCTTACCATGAGGACTCTGCATTTAGAAGCCCTAATGAAGCGATCGGGGAAATCTGATGATGCTTTAGGTTCATCTCAAGATCTGACTAATAGTAGCTGAAACCCAGCCTAGTCCCAAACCTTTCAAGCTTGCTCCCTACAAACAAATACGGATCAATCCCACCAAAATATGACACGAAATCCTATCTGAAAAAGAACGAATCAAGCTTACCGGATCACCGGATAAGAAGACCACATCACACGAGATCTCGACGATGGCGCTCGCCGATTCTGCCAAGGATCTTGAGGAGAAGGCACCGAGACGAAGGACGAGCGACACTTTCTGGCTTCGATGGAAAGCTTTGCCTCCCCGCCATTTAAATCCGCGAGAAGTCGCCACACTCGCCGGTGGACTCACCGTGTACCGGTTAGATGACCAAGCTTCTGTGGCCGTATGGAAGAATCTAGATTTGTATCGCGGGCTGTGACGGCACGTTTCCTACTTTCTCGTAATTAGTCTCACCTGTGGTGAGCAGAATTTAGGGAAGGCTTTCGAAGCCATTCTTTCTTAGTCGGTACCCGTTTATGGTGTACCCATCCCACACCTTTCTTGTGATTGGATAAGTTAAGGGCTGTAAGGAATTAATAGCCTCCTCCGACCCCTTCGGAATAGAGGGAGACTCTTATGAGAAGTCGCAGAATCATTTGAGATCTACTCATCGAAACACATCAATTACACAGAGCTAACATTAGCAGTCTGAGGAACAAGGAGAACAAATATACATATGCAATGTGGCCCAAAGCCGTCCGATGGTCATCGGACGTCATTTAAAACAGCCACGGTAATAGATGTTTAGATAACGCCCCACGAGTCGAGCGTGGGATAGTTCGACACCACAAAGAACGGGTCGAACTCAGGAAGAACCGGGACATCCATCGCCGGCCCGAACGAAGCGGCTACATCCGGCCCGGCTAAATCGGCCCGGTCGCGCAGGAACGACGACGTGTCGAGCGTCGGAAGAAGACGGCTCCCCTGCACGGCCGCCGCCGGATACTGGTGCTCCCCGGCCGAGTCGCCAGCCCGAGTTCCGGTGGCCCGCTGGACCAGCTCGCGGAAGTTGGTCGGGTCGGCGGCGATGTAGGTGGTGAGCGAGCGCTTCGACGCCCGCGACCTGCGCTTCTTCGCCACCCTCCCGGCACGCGGGTCCAGGCGGTGACACTGACTGACGGCGGTGGGGAGACAAACGAGGGAAGAGGTGGCGGTGGAGAAGGACTCAGGGGAGGGGATGGCGGCGGCGGCGGCGGAGGAGGAGGAATCTGCGAGCAGAGATATCTGGAGGGCTTTGGTGAGTGCGTCGTTCTCGCGTTCGATGGCGGCCTCGGAGATGCAGGCGTAGGAGCGGTACATCCACGTATCGAGAACCGAGCAATTCTCCGCCATAGTCGCAGTACCAATCAGCTACTATTCCTTCTCTCTTCTTCTTCTTCTCGGTTGGACGAGCAGAAACAACGAAGCCAATCACAGGGTGTGAGAAGAACAAGATGAGGGGGAGCGAGTTATAAAGAGGATGGCGGAGCAACTCGGAGGGTATTTTTAATGAGGCGGCGGTGGTGGTGGGGCGAGAGGCGGACAAACCGCGTCGATCGGGCCACGTGTATCCACGGGCTCCGGACTCGGGCGACCGCGGCTTCGTGTTGGGGGCAGAGTACACACTGGGCAGCACAGTCCAGTGTGCTGCTTTACGATTCGCGAAGATTCGGATACCGAGCACGGAGCACGGAGCACGGTTCTCCAAGCACTGTCCTAGTCACTCGGATCAAAACCGCCGCGTTGTTCCGAACCGCTTTCCCACGGAGGGTGCTTCCCTCCGCACCTGAACTCCGGTGCCCACCGAAGATACCACGCCGGTCTCACCTTTGGGCCCACCAGGTCTGCGAGGGACCTGACTCCGCATGAGGGACTTCAGTGGGTCCCGCCTTCGGTACGAAACGTCAAGCGTGGTCTCTTCTTAATTCCATCCTTCACGCGCTTGATGTCGTGTTGCGGGGCCCATCACGCCTCGGCAATAGGAGGCTTTCGTTTACCATCCTCACATCTTTTTTGCTACACGTTTTGAAGCCACGTCGCTGTGGGGGGCCATCGTCGTCAGATTCCAACTTAATTACCATCATGCCACTCAGGATTCTGAGCGATCTCGTCCCCTGCCAAGCTGACGTAACCTTACGTAAATATATACGTGGCACGACGGAACGCGGAGGACGGATGGCGGCTGTGCCCGCAGGAACAGCTCCTGTGAGACCAGCTCGTTGGTTTACTAGATAAATCTTCACCGTTGATCAGGAAGATCTGGCGGGTGAAGGCCAGCTACCGACGGACAAGATCGTTTTCTCCGGTAAACAGGACGCTCGGTTCTCTTGGATCCAGGCAATGAAACAAACTCACCACCTACCGTTGACTTCATTTCGTTGGCACCATTCTCAAGTCCATCTCCGAAGAGGTTAAAAAGGTTGTGGTTTTCCATATCACCAGCCACCTTATTATACATGTCACAAGTCAAACGCTGTGCATATATATTATGATCGGTATTGGGAAACTCATTGTTCCTCCACAAAGAGCTCTGACAACGGTTGGAGTCTTCCGGTTTGACTTGATATCACCTCTTCGACCCCGTTCTTTGATCCCCAGAATGGTAATTTGGGATGTGTTGACTCAAGGAACTTGCCAAGTGACTACAGGGGAATCCACGATGTGCAATGCAGAAGCTCCAAGTCAATGCAGTCTCTTCATCGGCGGTTTGTGCCCTTTACAGCTCAACCCAGTGTTCTTTTTGACTTTGGGGTCGTCAGAGCGACAGTGTTGTCCATTTGTTTGACTTGTCTCGGCCTTGGGAATACCACCGATTGTGGCTTGGGCCGCTAGACCGGGTTTCTTTTGTAACGGGCCTAGCTTTGCCCAAGGCTTGATTCCGGTTCGTATCGACAAGGCATCCCGGACCGGGCCCGACCCAACATGAGACAATTGTACACGTGTCGAGGATACGGCGTCCGCGATACGGTATCCTTACACGGTATCGTATGAGTATCCGAGCGGCATCCCTATACGGTATCCTAGACCACCCGAGATAACGGCCCGTCGGATCCCGCAACGACGCCGTTAACGCAGCAGAGAAGAACCGTTATATATGGAGCCGAGAGATCGATGGACGGGCGTTTCCTACCCGAATCCCAATCGCGGCTTTCAGTTGTCTCCCTGGCTGGAAGAGGCCTGATCTCTCACTCGATCGCCTGCCCTAGTCTCCGAAATCTGTGAAGAGATTTAAGGGGTAGATCGGGTTTGCTTTTACTGAATCCACGGCGGAGTTGGGGGGGAGGGGTGGGAAGTGGCCTCCGGTAGGTGCGGGAGCAGTTTCACAGCGAAAGACCACGTCTTGATTGCAGTTGAGGGCTTTCCGGCCTGCGGAAACGCGCGATTTTTCGGGTAATTTTTTCGTCCGATATGCTAAAAGTTCTCTGCTTCGAAGTATCCGTGTCATTGGATTTAGAGTCGATCGCGAAAGTTTGGTTCTTTACACTGTTTATCTTTTTTTCGTGGAGTTTGCTGGTAGTTTTCTAATCTTTAGATCGAGTTATAATATTTTCTTCTTGTCCTTCTACTTGGTAAGGACAACTTTGTGTGATCGATGAGCATTTTCTTGTTTCTTGATTCTTTCCAGATCCTTGATGAGTTTGGAGGTTTTTCTGCAACTCGACGAATCCATGAGCATCACCGAGGCCTGGTAAAAATCTAATCTGTCTTGTGCAATCGGAATTTTCTGATAGGCATTGGAAGCAGAAGGGATTGAGATCCGACCCTGGAGAAGATGAAATCCAGATCCCAAATCCGCGCTGGCCGATCTCGGTTTCCCGACCAATTCGATCGAATCCCCGACCCCCTGATCCTCATCATCTTCAACAAGCTCGCCGACGCCCGGTCCCTCGGCCGTTGTGCCGCGGTGTCGAGGCGTTTCCGCTCTCTTGTCCCCCTGGTTGATGATGTCTACGTCAAGATCGACCGTGTCGTCACCGTCGATGGCGATTCCTGTAGATCCTTAACCCTCTCTTTCCCCAGACCAAGGAAGTGCTTCTCCCACTTCCTCAAGCTCATGCTCTTCGCCATCCTGAGACCCATCCGCAACCTCCACAACCCCCATTGCGGTGGCAAACGCTTCCTGCCACAAGTATCCCACCGCTCCCCTGCACAAGTCCTCAAGAACTTCCGACACGTTCGTCGCCTGCGGATCGAACTCCCCGCCGGCGACGTCAGAACGGAGGACGGGGTCCTTCTGAGGTGGAGGGCGGAGTTCGGGAGCACCCTCGAGAGCTGTGTCATTCTGGGAGGAACACCGACGGATCGCCTGCCACCTTCATCGGGCCGAGCAGGGAAGGCAGAGGACGACGGGAGCATGCCCGAGTCGTTCTACACGAACGGAGGCCTCAAGCTGCGTGTAGTTTGGGCAATCGGCACGCTGATTGCCGCTTCCACGCGCCATTACCTTCTCCAGGAGATCATCGAGGATCACCCAACACTGGAGAGCTTGGTCCTGACCGATGCCGATGGACAGGGAACTCTGAGCATGGGTATAGAGCAGCTGAAGGAGTTCAGAGAGAAGCCATTGGTGGCCTCGGCGTCATCAACTAGGACTCATCTTCCCGCATCAAACATGAAGCTAAGATATGCGCCGTACTTGGAGCTCCCCGAGGGGATGGCGATGCAGGGCGCTACACTGGTGGCCATCAGCCCAGCCACAGATGACACAGATGGTAATAGTGACAGGGAAGAGTGTGATTCGTTCATCCGTGGGGCGTTCGAAGGGCCACTGGATGCTGCAGTGAACTCATTGGTTGAGCGACGCATCTACCTAATGGAGATAAATGGTTTCTGAGCCAATTCCACCGTGCCGCATCAGCTCTATTGCAGGTTTGCCATGGTTCATTTCTAGTCTTTTACAGAGCAGAATTCAACACATATATCTGCAGTGTTACAGATCATTAGTAGTAAATTGTCAGCCATGATCTTTTCTTTCTTCTTATGAGTATATGTACAGTAATAATCATTGATGCAATGCAGGAATCAACCCATTAGCTGTGAGTGCTGACATCTCTATTGCCTATGTTATCACTGTTTCTTACTGAAAGGAAGTTGCTGTAGTTGTTTGGTATGTGGAACCTTGTTCTCTGTGTTTCATTGTGGCAAACACTTCCTAGGACACCCACAGGCCAATAAGGTCTTCTTCTTTCTTGTCTCTCTTTTGAGTTCCGTGATCATTGGACATGAAAATTTTCTCGGCAATTCGGGATTCTCTTGATCTTTTCTCGTTCATGCGAGGTCATTTCGACTCTGTTTCTTTTTTTTTTATTTTTGATCCTTGATCCAACTCTGGCATGAAATTTCTTAGTCATCTCTTTCTGACCAACTAGTAGATTGCAGTTGAAATGTCTCCTTGAAGTTTTGGCCTGTCTCTCCACATAAAATCTTTTAACTATATTGGTTTGTTGGTGACCAAAATTAGTAGATGGAACAAACACTTGATTCATTCTTTAGCTTAGCTTCTTCCACATGGTTTCCCAGCACTTGCAGTGAGCCATGTCATCTGCACGAGTACTCGGTCAATGGAATAGTTATGTAGAATTTGGTGCAATGACCCAATCACATATTATATGCATTGACTCCTTGATGGTCTTTGGATTCATTAGGACAGCTACAATATCTTATTGTTAATACATTAACATCAGATGATGTATCTTCATTAGGACAGCTACAACATCTTGTTGTTAATACATTAACATCAGATGATGTATCATATGACTGTTGACAGTGCAACAAAAGTGATGCTAAATAGATATAGTTTACATATTATTTTATTTTTAGAACACTGATGTAAATTACCTATATTTACAGTCAAGAATTAAAATATCGTATCGTACCGGAGTTTCGGCGTTCGCTCGGTACGATACGATACTATATACTGAATGGTATAATCATTTTATATCGGTACAATTCGATACTGTATACTGTAAAATCATCAACGGACAGATGACACCATATAAATCTGCTGATTTCTGCGGGAGAGTGACTCAGATTGTGAAACTTGTGGCCAGAAAATAGTCTTTCGTCAACTTCTTTTAGCCTCTTCCGCATGGCAAATTTGACCCGTTGGTGGAAGCAGACATGAACGTAGACGGTAGAAAGCATAAAAACAATTAATAATAAGAAGAAGAGAACTCTATAATGAGGTCAACCTCAATTAGATTTGTAGCTTCAACTGGATCATATCTTTTATTATTGGTAATTAGAGCATGCAAAAAAGCCTCATTATGGTTTAATTCAGTGATGTGTCCAAGTTAAGCTTCATGACCTCTAGAGGAAATCAAAACTTTATGATGCTTGGAAGTAGTTGAGCAGGTGCATGAGAGCAGCAGCTTAACATGAACAAAGACCACCTTATTATTTTAAGACTGATGAGGGTAGCAAGTTGCAACTCCTTGGAACATATATTATATATATATATATATATATATATATATATATATATATATGAAGAATTCAAGCATATGAGCTTTTGATTCCCTTCTATATGGCAAAAAGAGATCATTGTGGAACTTTGTTTAAGACTGATGAGGTATATAAACACTAGTTCATTGGATAATCCATATATTTGTAATTTACCACAAAAAAGAAAAAAGGAACCACTGTTGACTGGTGGCCACAAATTGATTTGCTTTTCCATGACTCCATAGAGTAAGTCTTCCCTTTTTTTTTCATTAAAAGCATTTACATGAAGAAAGGAATTGAGGATATTTTTGGATTTGGATTATTTTGTAACAATCATGTACATCAATACATCACAAATTTAAGTGACCACTGCAACAGACCAGCTTGTCTGCTAATGTCCTCAAATGAGAGAGATGATAAAACACTATATATGTTGTGATTCACATGCCAGCAAGCTGGCCCTTCTCAGTTCAAGTTCAACAAGTAGCATAAACATCTTTTTGAAGACAACCATTGCAGTATTACTTGAGAGAGAGAGAGAGAGAGAGACAGAATCTATGTTATGAATCACATGCCAGCTGGCCCTTCTCAATCCAAATCCAGTAGGTAAGCATAAACATCTTTTGAAAGATAAGCTTTGTAGTATAACTTGATAATCTCATCATGATGGTTCTTCACTCATCATCATCGGAACATCTGGTAAACTGTATTAATAACCTCTTGCCTTGCATTTCCTAATTCCAGCTAACCTTCATTACATTGTACATAAATCATCTGCATACGGCTAAATCCTACTTACATGAACACCATTAACAGCCCCTTTATTCCCAAAAAAGATGTACAAGGCACCCTCCAATATATATATATATATATATATATATACTTCAAAAGTTTCATTCCACCAACTTATTTATTAAGGTGGTTTTATCACCAACACTATGATGTTTTGTGGCCGAAGACAGGGCAGATTTTATTCCCTAAACCTGCTTTCTGCTTTTCCTTCATAAAGCTCTTTAGCTTTTTTAATCGATACCTGGAGAGCTTCATACTTTGAAACCGATGACGCTGCAAAAGCCTTCAGGCTATCCAAGAAGATTTTGAGGGCTGATTGCAGGTGGTCATAATTCAGACTCCAATCAACAGAGGAATCATTTGCAAGAACATGTTCTCCTGATTCATCATTCCGCGGCAATGAGAAAGATGACTTTGAAGTCCCATGACCCTTCTCTTGGTGAGGCAAGAAATGGGTCGTCGCATTTACCAGATCTTTTACAGCAGAAACCACGTCCTCAGTCGACAGTACTTCTAGTAGATCCAACCAATTTTGGCAAGTAACAAAGATGGGGGGAGCCAAGTCTATTTTCAGAGAGAACCGCTGGGCCTTTCTTCTAGATGACTTGTTCTGTTTTACTGTTGAGTCTATGCACTTGAGAAGCCATCCATTGATTGCTTGAACATAGGATTTGTGTGCTGACATCCATCCTGTGAAATTTGAACTCAGTTCATTCAGCTCAAACTCGAGGTCAGCAGCCTGATGCTGCGACTCGGACCTAACTGAAACTTTGTTGTTCCCATTGTCGCTAACTAACATGATAATGTTGTACTGACGGTTGTGATAGTCGAGCATCGTTCTCCACATTTTAGTTAAGCTGCATGCAACAAGAGGCAACATATATTAGTCAACCAAATTCAAGGAACAAAGGTTCGAGAACATCACACGAGGCAACTATCAGAAAAAGTAAATGCGATTACCTAACGATTCAGAGGAATTGGAAATCATTTGCAAATTGTCACAGACATGAAAAGACTGTATAGTATCAGACAACTAGATAAAGATGCAGGTCCAATATGTAAAAGAAAATTTCATCAGTTGTTTTGTTTCGCAAGTAATAAATAAGCGCATCACTGAAAGAAGGCTACAAAGAAAACAGCCACACATGTTGTGCAGGCTCACCTCATTTGTGACCCCATTTTTTTCTCTATGATATGGTTCTACAAGAAAATTGTCTCCATGAAAGTTCTCTTGCCATATAAAAGATATCGGGTCCTTAAAAGACAGTTAACCTGGTCATCTAGAAAATGTAGCATCTCTTCTACAAGGAAAGAAGAAACCCAAGTAACACAATTATCAAGATCAACATACTTGAAAAACACCTAAAATCATGGTGGATTTTAGAGGAGAGAGGGAGGGTGAGCCTGTAAAACCAAAATAATTGGTTGAATATGGAGTTTCACATCAGGGAGATCCTCCTTTGATAGGTTGGTCTGTGGCTATGATCAGTCAAAACAGGCTAATTTGACTGTGACCAGCATATTGAAGCCCATCTGGATCTATTTTGATCAGGGGTCAGCTGAGACTTTAAGCACATCAACTTTTAAGTACTATGAATGATTAGAGTTGATTCTGGTGAAAGAGTATGACACTTGTGCAATTAAGTGTACATAACAAACTATGGTAGTGCCAATACGAATATCTTACATGTTCATGTGTGGCAAGCAATGATTATAATAATGAATGATGGTAAAAGAATTATACCCTCCAATTAACTCCTCCAACTGTGGTTGGAGCTCCTTGTCCCTTATCTCCTCTATTTTCTTTGATATTGAATCGATACTCTGGATTGCAACATGAATTCTCGAATGAAGGTCCTTAACAGCAGCACGTGATTTATCAATTTTTATTCGATTTTCTCCTTGGGACTCTCTATGCCTCAACAGCCTACACTTCATGCCATAATCCCTCCGTAATATACCACATGCCTGAAATATACAAAAGAAAAATGGTTAGATATTGTCTGCAATAGCAGTTAATCAGACAGCTGATAGAAAGTTGCAAGAGCAGTGCAATTAAACTCAAGAGGAAAAATATATAGGTCCCAGAACAAGGAAATTATGGGCCAAGCAAAAGAAATGTGCTGGATCATTATGGACGGTTACTGTCTTGGAACATCTTTATGAACAAACAACATCCAAGTAACAAAATTTCTTCACAAAAAATAATTAATGACAACAATAAGTAACAACGCTGATAGAAGAACTGCAATTGTTAGTTAGAGATGAGATATACCATTACGTCAAATATGTAATTCTAAGCAGGATGCTTAAACAGATGATAGCTCTGAATGATATCATTCAACACAATCTTTCCTTTATGGAATAGAGTCTATTCCAGTATGCTGATACAAATAAATTATTAGGCATTTGAGGTATGCTGATGACACTGAATATGTAATAATTAAGAAAAAAAAAGGAGGAAGTAAATTATAGACTCAATCAATGAAACAGATATTAATTCACGAATATGAGCACATACCAGAATCCCCTTTGATTTTGGAAAAGGATACAATTAGCAATAGAGTACAGAATTCAAGCCTCTAGTAAAATGTGCTGGTCCATAGTGCAAACCACAAGCCCCCAGTATACATTGACCAATTATGATATGTTGATTATTAAATACCAATTATATGCAGTCAAAAAACGCAAATTCGATGGTCCTGTATCAAACCATTGTACAATATTCTTTTTCATGATTAGGAATATCAATTTTTTCCCTTGTACTCATTTCTAGTACTCTGAATTAACTACTCAGATATTGATTTAATTACCCAAGATAAACAGACAAGGGATATAAGACAAAAAAATAAATAATGAATTCCTATAAGCGTATAAGGTTTAAATGACTAACCAACCTTAATTTCATCATAAAGTTTTCTTTCCCAAGCGTATAGCCTATCTAATGTCGAGGCATGGCTACCTGAATTCATGCATATGCTATTGAAGAGATTACTGCTTGGTTCCTCTGTATCATCTTTCATTGTTGTACCAAGAAAATTCCTGGATGATGAGGAGAGTGATGACACTGAACTATGCCATGTTAAGTACTTCACCTCATTTGTAGCAGAAACTGCAATACAAATTCTAGAGGTTAGAAGCTTCATGATCACCAAAAGAACTCAAGATATTAAAAGCTTCATAATCACAAAAGCTTTCTTTTACTCAAGATTCCCTCCAACAAAAACACACACAAATACCAACGTGGACAGAAATCTTATGGATAACATGTCTACAACTATTAAATGTCCGAAATCACAATCAGAACTAGAACTCATTTAACTCTGCCCGATCATGTACCTTAGAATAACAGTTTGACTCTGATTTCAAATTTAACAGTTATAGATGAGAAGAACAATGCTCGAGTACAAGAACAATATTGTAAAGGAAGCGAGGTAGACCTACCCTGAGGATGAGGTGTTTCTTCTTTACAACAAGCAAAGTAGCCCATGATGAATGCAGATACCTTCGATGCGTGAGCTGCATAAGAGATTTGATTGTAAATTCCCTAGTTATATTATGAAAAGGAGAAGGTGATACATTATGCAAGTCAAATAACACATTTAGCATTATGGGTCTATTTGGGTAATTTTATGCAAAGGATAACCAGGAAAAAAAATCAATGACACATAATAGGCAAAGTGTTAACATGCATAGGCATGCACATCTACAGATAGAAGCCTTGGACAATTACATATCTGGCCTGGGAGATGTTTGATGCTAATCTGCGGCATAACCTTTGGTTGGATCTTTTTCCCGTGCAATGGTAAGTAGAAACTCAATAAAATTTACTATTGTGTTACCTTTTTCTTCAGCAAATAAAGGTCGAAATTGCACTTTGTTTGCCTCCAGCATCATTGGAATTTCTTTACCAGATTCAGAAGCTTTCAGAAATAGATCTGCAATTTCTAACATGCATGACAAAGGATCTCTTGCCTCATTCTTAGTTTCTGGATCAGTTTCTTTGCCCTTTCCATTCATAGAAATTGCGACTATATAAGATGCTGCCTTTGTTGGCGTCATTTCATCGGTGGTCTCACTGATATCATTTGTGAGCTTCATATCATCCCCATTTTGATGTTTAGTTTCAGAAACAATATCTTTCTCAGATTGAATGGCTGCGGACTCGCTTTTTAATAGATGTTCTGAAATGAGATTTCGATTTTCAAACATTTGTACTAAGGGTTCACTGGATGGGTGGTCAAAATCATCTTCTGAGTCCAAGTCATTCTCTTCATTTGTGGAGGCTCTGTCTCCATCTTCTTCCAGTTCTGGAATGCCCTCCTCTTCCCTGAGGCGTCTGATTTCATCAGCATTATCAAAGCCACGGTTCAATCCTCTCCCATTTTGAAATGAAAGCTGGTTGTCAATAGGATGAGAAGGGGCAAAAAAATCCCATGTTGTCCCTGAATGTGTGGGGGGAGTTTCAGAGGATGGAATTTCATCTGTTTGTGACACAATGTGCTTCGGAGTATCAGTCAGAGCAAGAGGCTCAGGTGTTGCAGATGTTGGTGTAAAAAGGGAAGACTCATTGGGAGCGTCAGTCTCTACAAATTCTCGAAGTGCAATTCCAGTCTCTCTGAGGGACCTAATATAAGAAACATGAGCAGCTGCAAGTGAGCATCTTTCGTCCAGAGCCTGTCTCACAAGCCTCTTCCTCTCTCTACATAGTGTAAGGGCCTTGTCTTCTTCAATCCTTGAGTTTGTAGCCCCCATTCCTTCGAGATCAAGAACCCACAAGTCTGTACATAGTTTCCAGCATATCGTAAGCTATGATTCTGCGAAAACAATATTTAATGACATAGTTGTGTAGAAGGCCATCAGCCATCTAAGGCAAAGAAGGATGTTCTAATAGGCCTCCAGAGAGACAGATCAAAGAAGAACAATTTCTACTTATGCAGTGGTTCAGGTTGGAGAGTTACTGCAAATCAAAACCGATGAAATCCAAAATCAAAGATGACATTCAACATTCATTCAACACGGATGAAATCCAGAATCAAAGATGACATTCAACATCCATTTACTGCGGATCAGAACCAATGAAATCCAAAATCAAATATGACATTCAACATCCATATACTGAAACCGACTGCGCAAGCCTTCACCAAAACCATTTTATCCGAGACTTCATCATGCAACATCGCATCCAAGACGCATCAAACAAGTCAAAAGAATAATTATCTTAATCCTACACCACTTCTCTTATACTTCAATCAGAAACCTATTCCGGAATCCCATGATGAACTTCATCAAGATAGATACGCGTGAAAATGGACCTTTCAAATGGGCGGACATCGTGCAGATTGCAGAAAAGATCTAATACAAACGAGATGTGTGTTCGAAGTGGAATCACGAACAATGAATGTGATAGAAACGTAGTTTTCCCACTAAGAAAAATGGCTAGCCAACACGGCCGAAGCCAATCTCGAGTAAGATAAAGCGCTTCTTTTTCGAATTCAATGGTGACACAGGAACAAATCCAACCAACAGAGAAGGTGAAATCCATGACAGATAACTGATCGATAGCCTTGCACAACTTTCGAAATCGAAGCAACAGATTGGAATCTCGCAAAAATCATTCGTCGTCACAAGAACCAGCATATAATAGTAAAGACGAACCTAATAAAGAGTATGCAACTCACGACCAAAAATCCTCAATAACAAGACCTCGACCTCTCTGTAAAAACCAATCTGTCAGTGGGAGGCAAACCAGAAGGTAAAAGAAATACTTTCTCGTGAAAGAAAGACCGAGAAAGCTGTAACCGAACAACCGATTGCCAAAACAGATCGAACAACGTCGATATATATTCATCGAGCAAGAGGCATGTGAAACAGGCAATAATTGAAGAGAAATCGAGGCGATTCGGGGCACCTGAGGCCGAGAAGTGGGGCTACGGGTTCTGCTCAGCAATAGATCCTGTTGTAGAGCTCATCAGACCAGGATCTTGGGATGATCGGGCTTGTGGGAGTTCATGCAGATAGACAGAGAGAGGTGGAGGAGGATCTCAGTGGCCGAGAAAGCAGAGCAGAGCAGAGGAGAGAGAGAGAGAGAGAGAGAGAGAGAGAGAGGGTGGGGACCGCGTAGGGGTCCACCAAACCCCCTTTTTTCTGTAATAATAAAGAAGAAAAACGAAAAGAAGTGTAAATATAAGAGTAAATAATATATAAACGGCAATTAAAAAAAAAAAAAAAAAAAGGGGCAAATTTTCGAAAAACAAAACTGATTTTTCCGACGAGCATCCTAAGTTTAAATATATCATTTTACTATTTAAAAAATTTTAATCACACCCAACCCTAGTCGTGTTATTACTGTGAGTGCCCGATTATTTAGTCCATCGATCAATCCTCCCGATTGTTTAGTCGATCGAAAAACCCTCGCACAAAGACATAGACAACAAGGGGAGGATAGAGAAAGTGACCGACAAGGATTGTGATTATTTATCTAGTTAAACAAGAATTGTTAGACTAGACTGCTAAACGCACACGAGTGAAAGGACTGTTTGAGAGAGTGGAGGCACGATAAAGGATGATGACTAATAAAATGATCATTTCTAAAAAAAAAAAGCTCTGCCAAAATTTTCAGGACGTCCTGTGAAAAAACTTTAATGTTATGATTTTTTTTAAATTCATTCAAAAATACAGTTCTCGTTTTCAATTTCTTTGCATATAGAGCTAATTTTTTATACTTTTTTAATTTTAAAACTCCTTTTTTTATAAAACTCACCAATAGATTTTAATTCCATATAAAACTCCTTT
Source organism: Musa acuminata AAA Group (assembly GCF_036884655.1). Lineage (NCBI taxonomy): Eukaryota > Viridiplantae > Streptophyta > Magnoliopsida > Zingiberales > Musaceae > Musa > Musa acuminata. The sequence continues at coordinate 43,366,054 of NC_088332.1, forward strand.
TTTTAAAGTATATTTTAATTTTTAACTCACCAATAGATTTATTGTATAAAAATATTTCAAGTAATAAATTAATTGATCTTTTACTTTCTATATGAATATAATTTTATTTATTCTTTATTTTAAGTAATAAATATTTATTTTTTTCTACTAATCAAAAATAATTTAAAGACAAATTAAATTAATAATGATCTTTTAACCAAAATTTCTATTTATTTGTTCTTGATTTATTGGTTGGCTTCTATGTTGATTTCATATCAAATATTTCTCCAATTTTGGTATTCCCCGTAGAGGTCTTCTCCCTTTTTTTTCGATATAATAAGTAACTATAATAAAGTTAGAGAAATTACTTTTTTTTAATTGATGACTATTAAATATATTATAAAATATTATAAGATCGGTATACTTTTTTAACTAAAATAAATTAATGTTAATCATAACTAAAAATGATTAACTTGATTTTTTCTACTATATATATATATCAAAAGATTTAAGGAAAATAAAGCATTAATCCAGCCATGTACAGTGGTCATGCATAGTCAAAGGTGAAGCAAGGTTTTAGAATTTTGAGGAGTTAACCTAAAAGAGACTATTTTCGTAACTCGAATCTAATCTTGATATTTCAAGTCGTAAAAGAATAATTTTATCATTCTACCAACACTTAGCTTGCCATTTTTATAAACTCAACATTTTTAAGTTGTCATATTTCTAATTCTATGAAATATCATTTGTGAATGACATCACATTGTATCTCACTCTGCATCCCATTGTCTTGTATTATTCAGCGGACATCTTTTATCTCTAATCATACACACTACCAATGAAAGTGAATTAACATGATAATTACTAATCTTCATGTAATAACTCAATTTAACCTAGAAAGTGGAAGAAAAAATGAGTTGGTATATGAGGACTATATGAATTTATTATCATTAGTTTCGACTTAAATATTTTAACTAATGATTAAAATTCATCAAATTAATGAGTTAATTTGTTATGATGGTGAGATGTTAGGCCCAACTACACTATTGTATTACATATATGTCAGACTTTTAATGCGCATAAAATATTAGTGCCATATTGTGTCTTAACTTTAAGTGCAAGGATGTACTTAGAGAAGGTAAACAAAATCCACAAGTTAATGAATGAATTCATGAATTGGAGGAATTGTACTTAGCATTGCAGAATGAGAAATGTTAGATTGCTTGATGATGCCTTTCCATCCTATCACATAAGATTTCTAGATCCTAGAAAAAAAAATAGGAATGTGATAATTCCAAATTAACTATATGAATTAGTAGTAGCTTCAACTAAAATTTTCATAAACTAAACCATGGATACAACATTTTTCAACAATGTGACATACATATAGTGGGTAAGATTTAGCATATTTGTTGTTGCAAATATTAGTATATTATATTTGTTCTTTCATCCTCTAAGCATGTTATCATTAACCACTTCTAATCATGACTAATATTAATCTATCTAAATAAAAATAATCAAAACATAAAATACCTAAAATACATCCAAGTTAATAAAATGTATTAAAGTAACTTAGAGTTTATAGTGACATATGCAGGGTTTTATATTAAAAAAAAACATATGCTGAACTAAAATTAAAAATAAAAATTTTACTGACCTTGAGAGTGTATAAATAATTTTTTTCTTAAAAAAAATATTTTCAAGGATCAATCCTCCTGCCTACAACTTTGTTGGGTCCACAACTTTAATAAAGGCTTGAGTAGGATGCTTTATGCTGTGACTTCTACAACAATACTTGGATTATTCTCAACAAGCTTAGCTGTGGGTGATGAAGAAAAGCACTACCACTCCAGCCTTTGCTGGAAAATGCAAAGACTCCTTCCCTTGTGAACCAATTGGTGGAGTACTAGTGGATTAGATATTATAACTTAAATTGCTAATTTTCATGTTTGTCCCTCTAAATTTAAGTTTAAAAAATCAAGAATCAAATGACAAGTAAAAGTTATTAAGGGATTATGCAATATCTAAATAGTCAAAAGGATACAAAAATGGGACACTATGTTTTGAGGGGCAAATGTGCTATATCCAACCTTTGAAATGTAAAATGCTATATATCTTTTTGAATCAGATGTAATAAATCCTCTTTCTGGTGAAGGAACAGCTAATGTACCTTTCTCTTTTACCATTGGCATTTCATGGTCAGGCTTTTAAAACCTTTGGAGGGACCCAAGCAACCTCATTCTCTCCAGCCATGGTGGATGTTGCCTCCCTTGCTTTTAAGCCCTGTCACAAAAGTAGCTTTGTGATTTTGGAATCATGTGTATACACCAAAGAACTCAATGCTTCCACTGGGCCACCACAAGGAATCTATGTGAGTCAGCAACACATGGGTGATCTCAGGCGCGCGCGCACACACACACACAGAGGCAACTGCATTAAAAAGAAGATGCAGTAGTACTTCTTCCTCATCTCTGCACCTCTGGAGAAGGAACACAAGCCATGATGGAGATCCATATGCAGCAGCCTGATGAGGTAAGGTTCAAACAGATGGTGGCTCCAAGCGACCTGCACTTTTAATCATTGTGACGCATTCATGTGGCAGTGACAAAAACTGGCACAGAAATCTGAGATGAAGAGAGTTAGTCGGGAAAAGCTTTTTTCTGATTTCTAATGAATCCTGAAACATTAGTAAAGCAGTAGAAGAGTTTGATGGGTTCCCATTTTACTTCCTCAAACCAGACAAACTTGGTCCCATAGGATCAAGATGATGGTATCATCCAAACAGTCTTGAGAAAAAACTACATGATGATGCATCATGGTTCAGATCTGAGCCCCATCTCTGTTTGATTCCATGCACCAAGTCAGCTAGAATGGGTCCTCCTTGTCCAGCCATTAAGAATTCACAGTTCTGATCAGGGATCACAACCTCCAAGAGCTACAAAAATATCAAACTGAGACAGAATATTCTCATGTTGATCTTAACATATCTATGATGCCCATGACATCTGCAGCTGGCTATAGGTAATAACTTTCCTTGTTGCTCATCATTGTTTCTTGTAATTCCAGTCTCCCCTGACCTAAATAATACAATATGATGAGTGGTGATAGTGTTGGAAATATGTTTATATTACTCTTCTGACCAGCTGCATGGTCAACTCTATGCTCTTAAACAATGATCTTTAGAAAGGTCAAACAAAGGATATGTCAGTAATCTTGGTAGACCAGGAGGGGCTTGCCAGTCATTAACTATAGTGCCATTGACAGCCTAAGTAAGCATGACCAAGTAAATTTGTTATCATCATCATGTCACAATCATTCACTGGACAAAGTTAGAACAAAGAGTCATGCTTACCCATGTATTTCCTCTCTATAAGAATCTGTAGATGCATGCATGACTAGTGGTCCATGCTGCCCTTCTCCACAAATGAGTTGCTTACAACTTCTGAACCTGTGAAAGCTGTTGGATTAATAATGAGAACCAAATTTGCCGAAAGATGCCTATGCCATAACCTTAGCAGCTAAGTTAGTGCGGTGTCAGCAGCAGCAAGAGTCGATGGAGTTCCAGTGGCTGAAAGTAACATCAGGAACTTTCTTGCAGGATCTACAGTGCAACAGAATGTATCAAGATATCAGCATCGATTCTTCCTTCTCTATTTGCTTACAAACTAAGCATGCCTACTTTAACAATCACAGGCCCACCTCTGGTGATATTTAACAGGCTGAGTTGACTGATGAGCTTGAAGTCTTTTGATGGTGGGAATCCTTTTTATCACCTCAACAAGCAGGCAGCTTTTGAATTCTTTAAAGTCACAGGGAGATGCATGACACACGCATGCTTTTGACTGGAAAAGTCTGCACAAAAGGTGAAAAAAGGATTATCACCTTGGTATGTAATACTAAAGGCATATTTGCATGGCAGAATATGCTAAACCCTGTGCTGAAGCTGATACCTCTTGTGGAGTGATGATCTCAAAAAGCTAAACCAAATATATGAAGATTAGCATTTGTATTAATGGAGCCACTGGGTCATCAACATGCACAATACTGTTTTAACGTTCACACATTTTATGCTACATGTCAAATATTGAGAGTTCAATGCCTGACCTACAAAACTTCTTCTCTTTCACTAGCATGCCCTTAATGACAAAAAACAATGTGAATTGTACAACATACATTATTTTGCTGACCATCCATAGTGCCAAACATAGATTACAGCCCTTAATGCTTACACTTTTACCAACACCAACCCATGTTTCCTGCATCAATATTAGGATATGTACCTTGCTGCAAAAAGGACTGGAGGATATGATTCTCATAGCACTACTCAGCTGAAATATTGACAGAAATACTAGCAACAAATTATTTATAAAGAAAAATATCAGCATTTGGACCTGAATATTCAAGGTAGAAAATTAATCAGAAACAAATAGACAAACAAAATGCTAAGGTTAATAATCTTAAAATGATGTTGCAATTTGTTTCTATCTCATAACCACAATGGAACAACTAACATAATCACTAATGTGAACTATTGCATCTACTACTACAACAAAACAATAACAAAGCCGTAAGACCCAACAAAGACGTAAGCCCTAAACTATTCCATCTACCACTTGATACAAATATTATGGTGCTCTCTTTCTTTCTATCTGTTGGTGTGTGTACAAACACACATAATACTTTGTAATAGGTCCACATAATTTGCATGCACACCATCTTTTATAGTCCAGGAATTCAGTGCACATGATGAAAAGTTATACACATGAACAATCAAATGCAATGTTTTGATATAAAAGAATTCAAGGGAAGAATAAGAATCCACTGGTGCTTGTCCATATATTAAATTCATGACTGACATTTTTTCATAAGTAAAAAAATGAAATTAGTCAAAAAAAAAATCAAATCTGAAGAGCTTAGTTAAGCACTCTAAGTATCTCTTCTTGTCTCATCCTTAATAAAAAAGAATCAAATATGAAGAGCTTATAAACCAATAGTGTTATATTATGAGAATGAATGGTCATGTTGGCATAAAAAATTACTGAAAAAATTAAAAAAAAATTTTTGAAAGACTATAAAAAGTTAGTGCAGAAGAATGAACAGTAGGGTCTTATAGATGGTAATTAGGCTTGTTGCAGTTACACTAGTAAAGGAACACGACATACTGAAATCAAGGTTAGGGTATGATATTTGCATAATAAATATTATTAGTGGTATATGCATACCATTATCTTGTCACTAATGCTCATGAGTGACCCATAAACACAAACTTTGCGAACCACCCAACCCCCCAGCAAAAAACATCATTTTCCATGAGTGAATGAACCAACAGAACAACACGTTCAAGCATATAGATGTTTAATTCTTTGCACCCGAGCTTGCAATAGACATGTAAAACACTATACAACACTGCCAAGATTTCACAACACGTGTTAAAATATATGGCCTTGTGACACATTTGAGAGCAGAATTCCTCTGCGAGAGAGTAAATCATTCTTATGCTTTCAACATTAGAAACTTAACTAAAAATTACCTCATCTGAAGTTCAAGCCATGTCTCGGAACAATGTCTGTTTGGGTTAGGAGGAATCATTCCATGCGCAACGAGCACTAACCAAATAGATTCAATTAACCCAGTCAATCTCTTCTGCCACCTAGTTATTTACATTTCACTTGATTCATTTATAATTCTCCCTCAGCTATTCTTTACTCGGTCCTCCAATTCATTAGTGGCACTTCATAGTCTTTTCTTAACATGAATTCTCTTATTGACTTTGCGCCAGCCAACCTTCCTATTTCCATTTGTTCAAGGCTTCAAGCTGTTATATGATACCGACATCTTCACACAATATCAATCGATCTTTTCATCCAACATCAGCAGAATTTTAATTTACGACAATGTATTTACTTCTTTTTGCATCTAATACCGGAACGAGGAAGACTTCAAATCTTTATCTGGCCTAGAACCCTAGCAAGCCTTTCTCCTTGTCAAAGTCCATCTTTTCCGAGCCCAAGATCAACATCCTTAGTCCAAGAGTTGGAATGTAGGAGTGCTCCTCCAACGTTTCTCTTGAACATTAAAACCCCCATCCCAACTCATCTTTATTCCGTGCACATATATGATATATCATGCTGTCAGCTTACCCTAGATTTGGTCGAGGAATTCTTGAGGTGTTTGACCTCATCTCTCATCCCAACATTTGCAACTGCGCCGTTTTCATGGTCAATTTCTGCCAACATTGACGTTCCACCATCTCGAACAGTCTCCACCCAATGTCAAACTCATCCTCATCCTATAAATCCCAAACATATAATAACCCAAATTTATCAGACTCCAGAAAACGCCAACAAAAGAATGCGTCTAAGAGACAATCTCTTCCTCACTGAAAATGCCTTCTTTCTTTCCCATTACACTAACCTGAATCCTGCTGGTAATCACTTCGATATCAACTTCCCCTTTCTTGATTTGCTCCAATCGCCGGGCGAGTTGCCCATTGACCCCGATCACGTTTCGCCTTGATGCTATCCCGTCGCCTCCCTTGGAGCGGAAGAGATCCGAGAGTCCAAGAACACGAGATCGATCTCTACGACCGGATCGAGCCCATCTTCGTAGCTGACGATAGATCTCGGCCGTCGGATAAACGATGAAGTGATTTTCGATTACACCCCTGTAATGAAGTAATTTTCAATTACACCCCTTCTATGAAGTAATGTGCGATTAAACCCCTTGCAAAAAAGATTAAATCAAATATACCCTTAAGTTTGTGTAACCCCTGAAACAGACGTCGACCATCGCGTCTTCGACGTCTCCGCTTATTTCTTCCCCCATTCGATTTCTTTCTTCTTTCTTGTGATCAGGGAAAAGGGAGGAACAAAGGGAGAGTTTGGCGTTTGGAAAGGAAGAGACCAATTGGAGATCCAACATACATTCGAGGAAGCCCTCGCCAGTTGATCGCGTCCTCGGTAAGAATCAATCTCCACGGATCGATCTTTTTTGCGCTTTTCCTTTCTTTTGGTAGAAATCGTCACATTGTTGGAACGTTTGGGGCTTTTCGTTGTCCCGAGAACCGCGTTCTGCGTTCTTGCTGAATCGCAATTCGTTGGAGGTTTACCTGTAGATGTTGATCTCAATCCTATAAACTTCCTTCGTTTCCATGATCCGCTTTTAGGATTTGAGCTGATTTAGCCTTTCTAGGGGTCGTTTCTTTGATGTAAGGGTAGATGAGGGCATTTGTTGCTCGCCAAAGATGAGTATCGGTGATTTCATGTCGTCTTTCCCTTTCCGTGAGAGGCAAAAGAAAGGTTCTTGCCGTTTTGTGGCTCTTTCTTTATGTGTTATAGATTCAACCTTTGAAGATTATTCTTCGATCTTTTCCCTTTCACCAGATGAGAACGAACTCTGAAAGGTAAAGAAACGGTTAAACTTCTCTGGTTAAGTCTTTATGTATCGTATATGTAGATATGGAGTACAGATACCTTATTGCTGGACCGCTGTTAAATAGTGATCAAGCAACAAAAACATTGCCTTTCCCTTTCTAATTCTGACGCTTTTTTTGCTTACCGCGGAGCAAATTATGGAAAGATTGCATTTGTTCTCAGATCAGCTCCTGTACTAACGGAACTAAAATTGTTTCTATTGGTATATGTTTTTCTTGTGTCTTAAATTTTTTTTTTGTTTCATATGATTTGTTCATGAATTTGAGTTCTCAAGGTCAGTCAATGTGATTATTTAGCACCTGGAAGAAATTTTATGGTTTTGTTTTAAGGAATGCATCATAAGTTGCTGCCTTTTTAGATAGTATCTTGTTGTCGAGAATGTCAAACCATACTCTCCAGAAGGTATCTGGAAATGTGCTATAATGGATTCTTTGCTTATAATTGCTAGTCTGAAATTAATCATGGATATGTTGTTTAATTTGAGGCTTTCATTTTGCTCCTTTAGCAATGATGTCATAGATGGACCTATCAATTCGTTGAAGTCATTTTCATCTAACTCTGAAATATAGTAGGTTACTTTGGTAGTTGTTCATCAAGAATTGTATGGTGGGTTTTCTGTATTATGCTGTTTTAATAAATGTCTCCATATTAATGTCTGAACAAGATTAGTTTTCGGTTGAGTTTGCAGGCTGCATTATAGATCCCATGATTTGCATTTTCTTGTCACATCTGAAAAATATGTCTGGTGTTATCAGCTTAAGTTCAATAATGATTGCCACTCCAATTCAAGTAAAGATGGTTCTCTGAAGTTTATTCGGTATTGGTATTTGAAACAATTTTATGATTATCTTTCAGTGAATATGAAAGGTCAAGGCAGCTATGTTCCACCTCCGTATATTCCACTAGATCAGTTGGATACTGAAGCCAACAGTACCCCTGTGAATAATGGTTTCTCTTCTCACCAATCTGCAACGCGTGATCTGACGCAATGGTCTTCTGGAATTTGTGCTTGCTTTGATGATATGCAGAGCTGTACGCTACTTTCTGCCCTCTGACCCTTGATTTTCAGAAGAAAAAGAATTCAAGGTGCAATTTATTCATGTAATGTGATATAATAGCATTCCTAGTACACCTGAAAAAAGTTGTTTGCTCAGGTAGAGATTCTAGACTAAGCTCAAGTTAGATTAAGGCATGTATCAAACATTTTATGGTAAACAAAACAATCTGAGTGGATTACACTGTAAAGAATTCCTATATCAACGTTTTGTCAATACCCTTGAGTAATTGTCTTGTGTTCATCATCTAAGGTGAATCCTCATGGCTAAATTGTAACCTGGGAAAGAGAAAATATACTAAATGCAAAATAAATGAAATGCACCGATAGAACCCTTTTTTTTTGGAGAAATCTCTTCATCTTTATATGAAGGAGTTCTCATATATTAGAACAATTTTGCGAGACCTATTTGTTTTTCTGAAAGAATATTCTGGGAGTGAGTTATCTAAAAATTATAAAAGCTCACAGTATGTTTATAGTTCTATGTAATCTAAGATGTGAATCTTTTTTCTTATATTATTTATAGATTATAGTTTCACCTAGTTGTCTGATGCAAGTACAGGCAAAACAAAAGCAGTTTATCTTTAATTTGCCTTTGATCCTGTGATATTATATTTTGTGTGCTCATTATGCTTGTTTACATGAATCTATTAATCTCAAGAACACACTATATGCTTAGTGTTTTTAAAATTCTTAATGTTTTGGGAAGATTTTTTTTTTCATAAAAAAAGGTCCCCAAAAATGCTTGTCAGCAATCAGTGAAAAGTTCTTTCAATTTATTTATTTATTTTTTCTTTTAGGTTGTGTTGGTGCTGTATGCCCATGCTTCCTGTTTGGGAAAAATGCAGAATTCTTGGGATCTGGAACACTAGCCGGGTCATGCATGACCCATTTTATATTGTGGGGACTTGTCAATAGTCTTTGCTGTCTGTTCACTGGAGGTCTACTTGCGGCAGTGCCTGGATCAATGGTTGCTTGTTATGCATGTGGATACCGCAAGACACTACGGGCAAAGTATAACCTGCAGGTATGCCAGTACTTTGAAAACATTTCTGGAAGAAGATTCTATATTCACTTCATGAAGTATACTAAAGTTTTACATGAAATACTTTCTTCTGCTTGTTTCCTTTCTCTATCTCTTTTTTTGTTGCTAAAGCTATTCATTTGTACCTTTTGGATGACTATCAATTGAGGATTGCTTAGTTTTTTTTTTAATCTTAGTACTCAACAAAGGCAATGTTCTGATGTAATTAGACTGCTGATACTTTGTGTTTCAGAATGGATCTCTGTAGTCTATAATGTCAATACACTGTGAAGGAAAGTAAGAGAGGAAATATGATCATTTTCCAATGTTATAACGTGCATTGTCAAAATAGCAGTCAAATAAGTACTAAAAATTCAAGTACATTATTCTCTAAGAGGTCTCTTGGTGTTATAATATCTCTCAGTCCAGGTACCAAAAATCTCCTTCTACCACAGTTACTTCTCCAGCATTTGACTGCCTCTTTTCTTTTTGTAGGGTTATTCTCATTGCTGCTCTTTTAAGAATGTGTTCATATAAGTTTAACTTGGCCTTCATTGGAAAACTGCTTTGTTATAATCTGGACCTGTTTAGACATTGCTATTTCTTCACCTAGGTATTATCAAACTTAAGTCTTGGAGTCATTTTGCAGGACAGTTACACCTGCTCTGAGGTGAGAAACAATTTCTGGTGTGCCAGGTGCTTTGCAGGTCATGGCACAGAGGTCATGCTCAATCACATGGTAGTGCATATTGGAGAAGAACTAAGATTGGTAATACTAAGTATGCATGGTACACTGGCGAGTGTGACCTTTAAGTCATGTTCTTACGTAACATAAACATTGTCTTTGTCCATGTGAACCTATTTGCAGGGAGCTAATTATTTAGCATCTTGAGAGTCCAACAAACTCACTATTTTTAGTCCAAGCTTGTCTTTCATATTCCGAGATATTCATACAACAAAAGTAACAGGCCATAGTGATTCCATGTCTTGAAAAGGGATGTCCGCGTAAGGTAGTTGATGACCACCGTAAACCTTTGTTGAACCTTGTGAGCAGTAATCAGTTCCACAATACTCATGATTTTTTAAAATTTTTTTTGCATCACAGCTAGGCATGAACTTTGCACTAGTCACGAGTAGTTGATTCTTAGCTTAATTTCTTTTTGGAAGACCAATACAATAGTTGAACAGATTTCAAGTTTTATTGCATGCTTCTGATTGTCGGATGTAGAGAAAGCGAACATTTAGCCTTGTTGCAAACTTCATCTACAACTTACTGAGATGACCAACTTTTCTCCTCCTCTATATTCCGATTTGATATTTTTTTCCCAAAGTGTTGCGATGACGGTGTTAACTCGATGTTCTCCAGGAAGCACCATGTGGTGACTTGACGACTCACTTGTTCTGCCACTTGTGTGCCATTTGTCAAGAGTACCGAGAAATCCGTGAGAGATCCAGTGGTTCAGATCCTTCCATGATGTCCTCTGCGGTTGCTGCTCCTGCAGTCCAGACTATGGAGTTAGCTCCACATGAATGATGAAGTTGAAGATAGTACGTGGGCCCACATTGATCGCCAGCGACACTGCTCTCTGCACCTCCTCGAGGATGGCTTGTAGCTTTGAAAGAGCAGCTGAAAACGTCGAGTTCAAGCATGAGTTTTGTAGTTTCATGACTTTTAAAGCAGGAGTTCGATAGGAGTGCCTATATTTTGTAATCTTGGCGAGTTTTAAAGCAGGAGTTTAATAGGAGTGCAATTTTCAAATATTCGTTTCTGCTTGTTTGATTGTAATTCGATTTTCTTGTACTACTTTGCAGACATCAAGCAAAATATTTCTGCTACATGTGATTCGTGATGTCTATGCTTCTATCCGGAGTCAGATTTAAACTGCATTGAAGTATTTATTCATCACGTTCGATAGGCATATGAGGTGATGGTATCAGTTCATTCTGTGCCCCCCAAAAAATTCGTTATAAGTTTATAACAACAGTAAAAGTAAACTTTATTTTACTTTCTTTTCTAATTAAGAAGGTTTAGGATGATTAAATAATTAAGCTGAAATTTTCTTCTTTTTTTTCTAATCATAATCCAATGCCTGGATCAAAGTATAGACAAACATAAGGGAATGTGCACCCTCTCTATACGCAGACTGTTATGGTTTACTGAAACTCTCCAAATATAAATAAATCCTATTTTTGATGTTAAATATTTTTATTTTTATCTTGTTAATTATTTGAGCGTCAAAAAAATCTTATAAACTATGTCTCGACATAAGTTACATAATAAATATTAAGCTATATCTCGACATGTTATATAAAAAATATTCACTTCAGGAGGACTTCGACTCAAAATCGAGTTTAACTCGATATCGTCATTAACAATAATCATATATATAATTACGATGTCATTATCCTATTTAGAAGATAACTCGGATTCGAATGTGATTCCTTTCCGAGTATATCATAAGTAAAATATTATAAGTCATGATCATTCATTAAATTTACATATTAATTTTAAATATATCATTCTCTCGACGTGATATTAAGGTGTCGATCTAACATATCCAAGGAATCATCATTATCCTAAATTAACAATGTATGTTTAGATATACATAGTAATCGATGTTAATGGTGAATCAATATTCCATACCGAGAGATATTCGCGGAATTATCAGGTGAAAAAAATCCCGGAATTATGCTAAATAGTGTGAATAGTAAGGGGACGGTTCTACGTGGCGCACAGAGGCCGGGCGCTCGCGGAGCCTGCGCGCCGCGTGGCACCCCTACAAGCTGCCGCGCCACCACCGCCCTGAAAACGAACCGCTCCACGCCGCAGGCCCGCCGAAACGAAATCGCCGGGTGAGACGCGAGACCGGACACGAGCGCCCGTCCTCCCCTCACTAAGCCTTGCGATCATTTCGTCCTGAGCCCCTTCTATTTCAATCTCGTATCAAACCACCCTCGATACAAAGAACCGCGAAACCCTACGAGAAGCTCGATCGGAGGCCCCCCCCCCCTCTCTGCAGCGTGATCTCTTGCTTCGTCGCGGAGCAGTTTTGGAAACGACAGGTATTCCCGATCTTTGAGCCTATCGGTCGCGTTGTATGATGGGTTTCTTGCTTTCGACGGAGTCGTCTTTCGTGTTTTGGTTCTTATGGCGGGACGGTTCTTGGATTCAAATGCTGCTTGGTCTTTAAGCCTGCCGTTCGCGTTGGGTCGTGGGCTTATTGCTTTTCATCTTTCGTGTTTTGGTTCTTATGGCGGTTCTTGGATTAAAATGCTGCTTGATCTTTAAGCCTGCCGATCGCGTTGGGTCGTGGGTTTCTTGCTTCGTCGCGGAGCGGTTGTTCTTGATCTTTACGCCCGTCGATCGTGCTGGCTTGTGGGTTTCTTGCTTTCGCCGTAGCCATCTTTGCGTGATCTTTTGGAGTCTGTTTTCTTCCTGGATGATCTACCGATGGGATCGCGAAGGTGGTAGCATCCTTCGATTATGTTGCAACTTTGAGATTTACATGGTGGTTTTGAGTGATTTCCTGCATCTTGATGGTGAAAACCTCCTCGATCGTTCATATATTGGCATTGGGAACTCGATCGTGATTTCCACATCATCTGAAGAGTTGGTCGTCATCGTGATCCCGAAAGACGATCGGTTCAGGAGTGTTGTTTTCCTCGTAATAAATTTTTCGATGGCTGAACAGGATAAGTAGCGCAGTGATGAATTTTCGTTTGTTGTGCCATCGACATGGAATTTTAGTTCTCAAACATTTGAATTCATGAACTGTTACATCCCTTTCATTCAACTCATATAAGGATTTGTTGACTGTAAATTGGAAGAGCACAACCCATACTTATATTATGGATATCTCTTACCTCTCTATACGTATATAACGTATGTATGTTTGAGATCATCAATCTTTTGCTAACCTGGACTGTGAACTTGATGAGATTATTAGATAGAACAATTAATGTTGTGAATTAGAGTATTTATCTGTTTTTTTTTTTTTTGGAATTGTGTAGGTTGGGAGTAGGTTATCCTCTGCGATGGGTTTTCTTAGATCAGCTCCTCCCCCTGTTTGTTTGTCAAGCCGACATTGCACGCACTGGGCTCGTATCTACTTGAAGTACTGCCTTTGTAGTGTAAAGGATGGAATGGCTTTATTTCTTGGAACTATCAGTATCATCAGCTGGGGAATTGCAGAGGTTCCTCAAATCATCACAAATTACCGGCAGAAATCTACTGAAGGCCTCTCAATTGCTTTTCTGTTGACATGGGTTGTGGGGTATTGCCTATTTTAGATTTTGATGTCACGTTGTTGGGTTTCATTTTGGTATAATTCTGCAAAGATCATGTTCCACTCCTTATAGGGGCCTTTGACTTGATAATATAATTGTTGCCATCTCTTTTTCAAATTGCCTTTTTCTGTTTTCTTTCTCGTAGCTCATACTTCATTTACTTGCAGAGACTTATTTAACCTCATTGGCTGTCTACTGGAGCCTGCTACTGTAAGTGTCATAAACATCTCTTAGCAGGGTCTGAATTTTGTTATTTATGGAAAATTGAGCACTAGATGATTATTGTTTGCTGTACACTTTAGAGCTTCTTAACGTTTGGGTTTTTCCTGTTGGGTTTCGTTGGAAGGTAATTGTTGACAAAATTGTACCATCCTAATAAGCCTTGTCACATGATCCTCTGAGCTTGATGTGGTGTGGGGGTGTAACAGTAATGAAATGAATAATGCTCTTGATCTCTAATGAAATGAGAAATTATTATCAAGGTCTTAGGCTTGCTAATTTTTGTGTTTATTCTTGCAGTTGCCAACGCAGTATTATGTGGCACTGGTAAGATAGTTAATCTAGGTGCTATTATTTGCTTTTATGAACCTGTTGCTTATCTAATTTAAGTAATTGTTATATGACCTGCAGTTATACACAGCAACAACATTGATTCTGACAGGACAAACTATATATTATGGTCACATTTATCACAGATTTAAAGCAAACTGTGGAGTGCCTGGCAGGGTAAGACACTCTTTAGTCGTTGTGGTCCTTGTCGATATGTAGCAAATGAATTTAAATGTTTCTTCTTGAAGTGTGAATTATCATTTCTGTCCAGATTCTTGGTTTAGATTGGTTTCTACCCTGTAGCTCATGATGTATTATATATGTCCTTATTTGGCCACCAATAACTGAGCTTTCTGACAATGAATATTCAAATGATTACAGAATTGTGAATATTAAATCATATATATATATATATATATATATATATATATATATATGTATGTATATATATGTATATGTATGTATATATATGTATATATATATATATGTATATGTATATATATGTATATGTATATATATGTATATGTATATATATGTATATGTATATATATACATATACATATACATATACATATATATGTGTATGTATATGTGTATGTGTATGTATGTATGTATGTATATATATATGTATATATATATATATATATGTATATATATATATATATATATGTATATGTATATACATATACATATATATATATATATACATATATATACATATACATATATACATATACATATATACATATACATATATATATATATATATATATATATATATATATATATGTATATATTATTCAGCATATCTCAGTTGCAACACATGGACAAAGTTAAAGGAGTAGTTTTGCCTATTTGTATCTTTATGCTCTCATCTTGATTTATATTTTAGTTCATCTTGCACATTTTCAGATTGAGATCATTAAGAAAATTGGGATTGGAACCTATGGATCAAACTCATATATTTCTAATGAAATTTGTCTTTTTGGGTATGTATTGGTATGTGTGAGACTCTAGAGAGAGAGAGAGAGAGAGAGAGCTTTTTGACACCTGTATTTATGATTGCAGAGACAAAAATATTATCAGGAAGATGCATCAGAAAGAGAAAGCCTGTTAGGAGATGCAAAGAAAACTAGAGTTGTTGGTGACCAAGGACATGATGCAAAGGAAGGCAATATACCAAGCTCACCAATTCCTGTTGCTGGACAAGTGTTCCATGATTCCTGTGGGAAAGACTTTTATTACATGTATGTTTTTAATCTTTACCCTCTCATTTCTTATGAAGATCAAAATTGTTTGTGTTAGAAAGTTGAAATATTAGGAAGTTGCTGATTATAACCTGTGTATTTGGTTTTTGTTTTGATTTTGTTAAAACCTCAATTGTAGGTCCTAAAAGAAAAAAAAGACAAAGGCCACAACTATTATTTTGCATTTGCAGATCATGAAAAAAAAAAACAGTAAAAAACAAATTGATGCTGTTATGACATTCCTTCTTACGTTAACCTTTGCTGAATATTTAACAATTAATCTATATCTTTAGTCAATTCTTTATCCTAGTAAAAATGATAGTCCAAACAAGAAATGCATGTGCTTAATGTCAATATTTCTTTACGGCTCACTGGATTAACAATGAAGAATCCTTGAATAAATGATAGTCATGTTGAGAGACTTTTCTTCTTATATGGGTTGTTTTTACCAAGGAATAGAAGTGTTGTGGTGTTTATCCATGTTTATTTAGTTTGTCTTTCTTATATGGGTTGTTTTTACCAAGGAATAGAATAAATGATAGCCATGTTTATTTAGTTTGGATGGTTGCCAATCCTAGCATGTGGTTTTGCTTTTTCACATTCAGTTTGTCCTTATACGTGGTCTTAATTTTAGACTGTTACCAATCTGTGAATGCCAGGTCAGCACGATCTTTAAAAAAGAGCCCAGTGCCTACTTTTGGTTTTTGGTCGGTACATTCACATGATGATGGAAGGGTACCTCCCATCGATGGAAATCAGCAATCTGCACAGTCTGCACCATCTAATTTGGATACTAAAAATATGTTTTCAATTGTGAGTATACAGTATCTGCTCAAAAAACCTTCTTTTGGTTTATTGCATGATGTGGTAGTGCAATGTACAAACGCATCTTTCTATTTCAGGTACCGTCAGTTGCATTTTTCTTTGGTATATGTGTTATTCGCTCTTGCATCAGTAATATGCACACTGCATCATCACCTGGTGGAATGGTTATACTAGTTGGCCGAAAGTTGTTGCAGGTAATCTTAGTGTGTTATTGACTAATGCTGCATCTTCACTTGATGTAAGTCCTTTGTCACAATCTTAGACTACCGGACAAGATGATTTATTTACTATATGTAACCCATTCATTCACAGGACAAGGTTCAGGATGATGGAAGTAGTGGTGTTGGAACATTACTTGGCTGGGCAATGGCAGCAATCTATATGGGGGGAAGGCTTCCTCAGATATGTTTAAATGTGTGTATGAATTCTGTGTCTGTGTAAATAGCATATTATGATACTTGGCACATTTTTGTCCATTTAGCACCTAGATGGGGACAATTATGTTATTAGGGGATATTTACATGGAGTCATCCTTCTTTTTTTTTATCATCGTTTAATAGCTGTAATAATTTGGATTATCTTCATTCTGACTCGTTGCCTTTCTGAATCAATTGCAGATTAGAAGGGGGAACGTGAAGGCAGGGCTTTATTTTTATGATGCTTTGAGTAGCTTACACTAACACTAGCAACCTAAAAAAAATGATATTTCATAAATGATGGTCAATTGTGAAATTTACTTTAAATGCTTGGAGTAATTTCTTGAGCATTTGGTGTGTAAACTTTGGTTACTTTTACAGGGCCTTAACCCACTGATGTTTATATTTGCACTGACTGGAAATGCAACCTACGTGGGAAGGTATGATTGTATTGTTAAATGTTTCCTATAGAAATAGCGTTTTGAGAAGTTTCATAGACCTGCTTCTTGTTTCCTTTTCTTTTGTATAGCAGCAATTAATAATACATATTGTGCATCTTGCCGTGCAGTATCCTTGTAAATAGCTTGGAATGGTCTAAAATCAGGCCCAATCTCCCATGGCTAGTTGATGCTGGTGGATGTGTCATACTGGATGCTTTTGTATCCTTTGGTAGTAGTTGATGTTTTATCATTTTATTTCTCCTGGAAACATCTTGATTAAAAAACAGAATTTAAGATGATGACGTTTTCCATTTTACAAAATGTCTTTAATACATTAATGAGAAGAATAAGAAAGAACAGATTTTGGTTTGAATTATACTTTTGTTGGTTCATAAGATGATTGAAGTTCTCTAGGATCTGTCTATGTGTGATGCCCTCGACTCCTAGCAGCTATAGTTTCTTTAACTGTATTCTAGATTCTCATCCAGTTTGCCTATTTTCATATTCGAGAAAGCAACAAGCGTGAATCTGAAGATAATCCAGTTTAGTGGATATGAATAGTAGTTTCAGAGATTCCAGAGATGAAACTTTCTCAGGTAACTTCTCTTGGTTTTGTCTTATTGGTCATCTAGTCAGTAGACATTACTGAAAATTTCTTGCTGAATATTTACCATAAAGAATTGATGGAATGTTTACAATTACCATGTCCAGTCATATATTTTTTTCTCCAGATGCTTTTGCTGTAGCTGATTTAACTTGTATATGGACAATCATTTAGATGTATGCAATATAAGTTGACACCTCTTCTACCTAGAGATGACAGCAAATAAAAGAAAAAAAAAAAAACAAGAGAGAGAGAGAGGAATACTAAGATTAGTAGATCTTTTGTCCTGAAGTTTTATTTAGTTCACGATCCAAGCCTGAAACTATATGGGTTAGACAATAATGTATCATAGCCCGAAGTCATGTGCGCCTATTTGGGGCATCGCACTATTCATGTTTCTTGAAGAC
Source organism: Musa acuminata AAA Group (assembly GCF_036884655.1). NCBI lineage: Eukaryota > Viridiplantae > Streptophyta > Magnoliopsida > Zingiberales > Musaceae > Musa > Musa acuminata. The sequence continues at coordinate 43,384,319 of NC_088332.1, forward strand.
GGGCCAGACTGCCTATTTCAAGTTGAAAACTAAGTTCCATAGTTCTTGGAAGCTTTTCCTTCCATCACTGTGATTATTCCCTTGATCTTGCAGGAACTAGAGCTGGCAAGGTGAATACGAAGGGGTGGACTGTGGTCACTTTTCTGCGGCATGTAATTTTGAAGTCGATAATCACATCAGATTAATACGATTCCAGGTGTATGCGGAGCTGGTAATCGAACTATTAGCCCTGACGACAGAGGTCATTTGTCCATTTATGCTAACTGCTCTACTCTTGTTATCGTCACTCTTTGGCTGAGGCTTGAATTTTAAGCTGCTTTTTTTTTTGTGACTCAAAAATATTTGGATTCTTGACATGGTGACAGCATTCTGATCTTGGTTGGTTGCAGTAAGGAGTGGCTAATGTACGTTCTTTATGCAGTATTAGAGGAATGTGCAATATATCTTCAGCATCTCATGGATCAAGTTACAATTGATATTCCTTTCTAGAATACTTGAAAAAAGTTTTACTTGTTTCATAATCTTGGTTGATTAATAGTTGGCATGCATGAAACACGTAAAATAGATGCACGATGTAATGGTAATTTTACAAAAGAGAGAATCGCTGTCCTGTTTTGTTGCGTGTCTTACGTGACGTGGTATGTGATAAGGGGGTAAAATATTGTGCGTTGTCTCACACAGGAGAAAATGATACAGCGTCATGCGTTACAGGTTATAGGGTAAGGTAGTAAGTATCGATTGGGTAGGCTGTTGGCGATTGTGGCGGGTGCTTGAATAGAGGGACACGCTATATCAAGGAGACATTTCAGGAGGGGAAGTTTCTGTCTCGCTAGGGAGTTCCATTTGTAGTGTGAAAATGTCGTGGTGCTTTTGGTCATCAATGAAGATTAGATGGATGATTCTTCACTTTTTTGGTTAAGATTTGTTGATCACTGTCGTATTAGGATCCTCTAGTCCATTCCCATGGAGTCCCTTTTTCCCTTTTTGTACTCGATATACCCGCTCAGAATGGCCTGTGTTTATCATAAATTTGACTTCCAATTCCAACGACAAAAAGCTTTCTTTCTACACAAGGTACCGTCCCTAATTCTTCTTCGAAGAAACCACTTTACCCACCGACCAACACTCATCACAAAAATGTCATCTACGGCCAAATCGATTCTACGGAAACCTTCGCCTCGCTCAGATCCTCCTCCCACGCGTCGCCACCGTCAATCCTCGAAGACCGCCTCCTCGCCTTGGCCACGACCTCCTTGCCCGCTTTCCCAGAGGTGGGGGTAGCGGCGGAAATGGATTCGCGAGGAAAGCAGCTGCTGGACGGGCGACTGTCGGCGAGCAACTTGGCCTCCTCCTTCCGCTGGAAGAGCTCCGAAAGGATGAGAATAAGAGACGCCATGGGGAAGCACGCACTCGAGTCTTACCGTCTACTCGTTAGGCTTGAATCGGATGAAAAGAGTGGGGGGGTGTTCCGAGCCTCTATTTAAGCTTGGGAAGAAGGCCGGCGGGTTTGGACCGCACACAAACAGCGTGAACAAGTTGGTGGCCTGCACACACTGCATCTTGCAAAGTAGCACATTGTTTCTAGCGATATTTTAACGATCTGATTCCTATGCGCCATTTTGCAGCAGCAGGGCTCATCGACGGACGATGGAATACAAACCATGTGTGGCAAAACCGTGGATTCCCCAGATAGTCGCGGCCGATGATGGCGCCTTTCCCCAACCACCGAAAGAAGCGCCTTCTGTCGTGGCCCCACTTGGCTCCGTCACCTCGCGAACAGGTTCGGAGATAGTTGTTGGCGTTGTTTCATGTCCTAGTCATTGATATATGATGATTAACCAAATCGAGAAGCAGGAAATGAATGCATTTCGTATTTTCTTATCATCATCATCATCCTAGTCGCCATATCATCACTGTTCTATATGTAATCGTTAATATTATATAACAGAACAAAGCACAATCGATACCCTCGACGTCTTTGTTGCCTCCCGAAAAATGATACGACAACGTATTACGAAAATTGTGAACATCGATGAATGCATCATCAACTCCTTTATATTTTTCGGCCGAAATCATATCCGATTTCGGGCTTTTCGAACCCAAATCCACTATTAGTCAGTCCAATCAAACCGGAAGCCTATTAGCCGGTCCACGTTGTCCGGCCCAGACATCAGCAATCAAAGAAGAATGGTTCCGAAGGAAGTGAACCATTCTTTTCTCATACTCCCCCTCTCCGATGGCAGATTCAGAGAAGGAGGCGACGGAAGCACCCACAACAATGTCGTTTCTCTTGTTGATTTCGTCATAGTTTCGAATCTTTTCTTTACCTTCGTTCATGCATGTCAAAGTGGATCTTTCTTTCTCTCCCTTTTTCTTTAGATCTATCTACAGATTTCTTGTTCTCGGGGGTTGCTTGTATTTTTGGGTCGGTCAAGAAAGACGCCGATCTTCATCTGTCGGTGTTCCTAGAAAAAGATGATAAAAAGGATTCTCCCAAGAACCTAAAATCTATGTTATGTGATTCATCTTGATGCAGATTTGACAAGATTATAAAGAAGGAGATCCCGTCCACCGTTGTTTATGAGGATGACAAGGTGCAAAAACTGTTTTGCTCTTCTTCCATATGCTCAATCTCTGAGACCCCCTTTTAATTCGTGTTGACCACTTGTTGTTGCTATGTGAAAATTAATGCAATTTGCTAAGGCCTCAAATGAATGCTATTACATTGGTTAAGCTGGACTTAGATGTCATGTTTCATTTGCTTGAATCAGTTATGTTCTTGTTTGTGTGATGCCCCAATTATTTGGGGTTGGCTACATGTGTCTTTTCCTACCAGTATAGGGAACTTGGTGGACGATTTTGGTAGTCCTAACACTAGCAAGAATTTAAGATATGTACCATAGAATTATCCTGGCTGAAGAGTGTCTGCTAGGTTCCCTATGACCATATTTTGTTAAGGATCTTCTTTGAAATAATGACTTGATGCTCTCATGTGACAGTGGGTTGATTTCTTATCCGAGTTGAGCATCTTCAAATTTCAGTGGCAGGCTGCACACAGCATTGTAGTTTAATGGCCACTAATTTTTGTGGATTTTGTAGCAACAAATATGCTATATGATTTCCAGAACCATAGCAAGAATGACCGTGTTGATCACGCCAGAGCAGTCCTGTCACTTACCAGTATAAAAAGTCACCAATTAGTTGTCCTGCACTTGCAGTTAGCTTCTGCTGGGTCAGTTGTTTTCTCCTTGAGCAACTAGTAATGATGTGTGCTATATAAATGATCACTAATATTTTTGTATTTATGTTCTTGCACAGGTTCTTGCATTCAGAGATATCGCCCCACAAGCTCCCACACATATATTAATCATTCCAAAAGTTAAAGATGGGTTGAGTGGGCTTTCAAAGGTGAGTAGTATATCAATTTAATTGACGAATCAGTGAATCAAGTTGCTCCTATAGTCTTGTAACTATCTGGAAAAGTAAATTGGCCAAAAGCACTTACAATGTAACCAATATACTAAAAGATCATGTGCGAGAATATGCATTACAAGAGTAGAATTATTTATCATATGATTGCTAATGATACAAGTCTGTTCCCGTAAGAAGAAATAACTTAATGGAGTAGAACATGGATATTTAAACTGTCATTTTATGTTAAGTTGTGTTGTTGTTGTCGGGAAAAAAATGGATGGTAAGTACCAAGCAGTCAAAGATGCTTTAGAGAAGTTTAAAGTCATACCTTCTTCTTGTATCTAAAGACAAATTGCTTCTTTCCCTGTCATGACAATCTCATACTTTCCAATAAACTGTTTCTTTGGCATGCCTACACAGAACTACATCAAAATATGTTAATGGTTGTTGGCATTTGTTTTGTGTAACTGTGACTAATTGGATAAGTGAAAATACTACCGGTGGTGCTTTACTTTTAATATTTATTTTCTTGTTTGTAAATTCTGTTTCAGGCTTGAATTATAACTCCTGGTACTGATAGCATATTTTAAATTGCTAGAGTTAGTTTTTAAGAAAATTTGGTTTTCAATGTTTGTCTGCATGAATATGTATACTATAGGAATTCATCTTTTTTATTGCAAAATATGGATTATGTAGTTTTTAAAATCCATGGCAATCGCAGTACTTACGTGTTACCGACTTCCTAACTTTGTGAAATACTCATAAACTCTCCATGATCACTGGGAATGCATATTAACTGAAGTGTTACTTTATGAATCTTTAATAATTATCAATGTCTGTACGTTTTGATATTTATACCTTTAATTGTTTTACTTAAGGATTAAGCATAGAATTTCTGAGCAAGATATATGTAAGAGAAGGAACTTTGAAATGAAACAAGGACATTTCTCTATTGTCTTTGTCTGCATTTTGGTTGTCATTTCTTTTTATAGGAAGTGGCAGGCCATACTTCTTTTGTCGACTAACCTTACCATTGTGTTCTGTGCCATCATCAAAAGGCTGAAGAGAGGCATGTAGAGATACTTGGCTACCTGCTATATATTGCCAAACTGGTAGCGAAGCAGGAAGGACTTGGAGATGGATTTAGGATTGTCATCAATGATGGCAATGATGCTGGTATGTTATCCTTTAATCATTTGTATTTGACCGAGAACCCATTCTGGTTCCTCTTGTTCTACCATTGGTTCATCTTTTCTTTTTTTCTTTTTTAATAATGTAGGTCAATCGGTGTATCATCTACACGTACATCTTCTCGGTGGAAGACAGATGAATTGGCCTCCTGGCTAATTAAGGCTCACTGTTGTTGTTTATTGCATGGTAAAATTCATCCATGCATCTCTCTTCTCTACGATGTTTCGAGGAATAGGCTCTATCTTTAGCCGTCTTCTTTTCTCTACTTGGTCGTCCGCATTCTATCATTGAAAATTTGAAACTATTATGCTGCTTTAATGATTTAAAGTTTCAATGAGGTACCACAAATTCAGAGAGATATCATGATTTGATTGTTCTTAATTTGATTGACTAAAATATAAGTCCTAAACAGTGCTTGGAAAAGCTAATTAACTGTGACATTATCGATTATTGTTGTTTCTTATGTCTATTGATTAAATTATTGCCAAATTATCCTCCTTCCCACCCGGATCTTAACTCGGCACAGATCAAAGGTGGGATAGTGGTTTGGTCAAACAGGTCCTTTCCAATTCCAATCCGATTGCTGTGTATAATTTACTGCTGTTTCTTTCTCAGATTTACTCCATTCCCCTTCTTCTCCCACAGGCCACAGCGCTTTAATGTCTGTGTTGTTCAGCTGCAGCAGGGGTTGAGAAGTGAAAGCTCAGACCTCACACGCAACCTCTCCCTCCCAAAGGCGAGTAATCGTTTCCTATCTATCTTACCTTTCTTAACCTGCATCATTACTTCAATTTTCCTATAGCATATCGATTTGTTTAGATTCATTGCAAGTCTCGTGGGATACAAGTAGATGTTCAATTCCGGTGTATCATAACAGACACAGCTTATTTATTGACTGCATGGGTATCATGCACCGACATGAAACACCTTTGCCAACTCCCACATCCGATATGGGAGTAGATCTCGATCGGTTTGTTATGGATTGGATGAGTCTAGGTCACGTGATCATTGATTAATCAAGTTAATAGGTGATGGTTGCGGATGCCGGTGAGTTCGTTCTCAACCAGGTTTGGAGATGAATGAGGTCGAGTTATTTTTAACATGAAAGATGAAGGTTTTGAGGAAACAATAATCGACCATTCAATTACTGTACCTAATGATCTTTTTTTTTATGTTGGAGCTTATCCCAAAAGATCATTTTTAACATCTCGATCCTTATGTTTTCAAAAGTTATATTGGGATATTTATATTTACGTAAGTAAAATATTGAAATCTTTATTTATATAGAGTTAAAAATATAATTTTATAAAATTAAAAATCAAGAAAGAAAAAAGAAAATTTTGTTTGAGCAATAGGATTTAACAGTTATATGAATCTCAATATAATTTTTAGAAACATAAGGATCAAAAATTTAAATATAACTAATTATACAGGATAATATTATGTGATTAACCCTCTGAAACATAGAGAGTTTGTTAAATCGGCTTAAAGCCAAATGAGTTAATTATTATGCATGTGAGTTTAAATAGTTTAGATAGCGAGTCTGCTTTCTGTCGATGAAGCACGTAATCTACCATCATCGTCCCGCACGGTAAACCGGACCGGACGGTGATGATGCATACATCAATTTGGGTTCGCTTTCTTTTCCACCACCGGCCCCCGACTTTAGTGTCCCGAGTCCCCCGTGCTCATCCGATGCCTAAATCCTCGTCCGAGTCATAAAGGCCGCACCAGCATTGAAGTAGCCGTCCACGTCTCCTTTCCCCGATGTGTTGGAAGTGGCCCCACCTGTGGCTTTCACCCTCTTGGTTCCCCTTGTCCAGCCGACGGTGCATCGGTAGCGACGACGTCAATCGCGTCAAGTTATTGATTGAAGTAATGTTTGAGTCGCCAAATAGACAGACTGCAAGCCCCGGCACTTTCGACGTGACAACCTTAAAACACTTGACCACTGCTGCCGCTGTCGATTCGGCGAGCAGACTCGTGTGAAAGGTGGTCCGACAACTTAGTTATAAAAAAAAGGTAAATAAAATTACTGATGAAAGTTTGTATTTACCCCCCTCTAAAGTTACGCAAAGATTTGAATCATTGTCTATATATATATATATATATATATATATATATTGCCCAACATTCGAACCGGATCATTAGGAGAAGGTCGGTCCCACGAAGTGATTCTCCGTCGGATTAGCAGTAAATACCATGGACCTGCGACAATAAAGGAAAAAAAAGAAAACGAGATCCTTCCCGCATTCCGTTCCCGGTGTCGTCAGTACCCTGCAGATAACCAATGGGACTGCTGATGTGTGTTCTGATGTCGATTCTCTTCTCCAACCTGCTATTCTTCCTCGTAAGGATCGTTCAACTGCATGCGAGAGCTCAACTCGCGTGGGGGTCGCACGACGTCCATCCGCCGGCGACGCGGAACGGGTCACACGAGGCGGCGGAGTGCGTCTTCTGCTTGTGCGACATCGAGGAGGGCGAGGAGATAAGGGAGCTTAGATGCAGGCACCTCTTCCACAGGAGTTGCCTTGACCGGTGGCTGGTGCGGCGGAGGGCGACGTGCCCTCTGTGCCGGGACGTCCTGCTGCCTCGTGAGCCGGCGACCGTGAAGAGTAGCGGCGGCGGTGCGGGGGACGACGACGAGGACGAGCTCGACGATTGGATGGTGATGTTGTTTGCGTACTTGAGATGGTGGATGCCATGACGTCCCTTTCGATCGCCCGACGCTCGCTGTCTGGCTTACAAGAGTATGTTGTCTGGGCTGGCCATCTCGCGTTATGGATCGCTTGTTTCTTCTCCTCCTCTTCGTTTGAATGATTTCTTTTCTTTGAGGGTTTTGCTCTCCGTTTTATCTTCTTCTTTGGTAGGCATGATATATATAGTTCACCAAAACTTCTTACAGAGAGAAAGAGAGAGGAGAAATACATCAACCGTGGTTGACCCTCTCCTTCGCCATCTCGACGAGTCTCTCTAGCTTTTTGTCGTTCTCGAACATCTCAAATCCATTGGAAGCGAGATTATTTTAGATCAGAAATAGAAAGCAGAGAGAAAAGTGTGTCGCTGCCATACAGGAAGTATGAATGATCATCTACGAAGAATTAGAAAAAGTGTTTGGACCGTCCAGAGTCCGCTCACCGCCCTCGACTCCTAAATAAGACAAACGACTGAGGCGTTTCGAATTCTATGGAAACCACACCACGGGGCAGGTTCATCATGATATGTACAAAGCTCACAGATATTTAGAATATAACCGATTTTTTATGTTATAATTTTGCCAATTCTGTGTGATATGGGATTCTCATACTGATCTATGACGGAAAGCATAAACTCAGAAATCGAGAGAAGAAATTGGATGGATCGAAATGTTAATGGTCCTCCGTTGCAGTAAGTATCCTATAAAACTAGTACAAGACATAGTAGGATGAAATACTCACCTCGTTTCGACCTCTGTAGCCACGCTCATGTCGAATCGACGTAAACGTCGCCTGCTGCATGCATGAACCCATCGTTCCAACAAACGTCGAGAAAGGAAACCACCAGGCTTCCTTGTGCAGATGGAGGATAGGCTGCCAACCCCTGGTTCCAAAACACAGAGAGAGAGAGAGAGAGAGATAGATAGATGATAAAACCTTGGAAAACCAGCACCGGCATGTATCGTAGAACCTGTGACACGCTCTGCCGGCATGTATCATAGAACCTGTCAGCTCCGGATCACGTAAGTTCCAGTGGAAAACCGGTGACTAAAGATTGCCTAGATTCAAATCTCTTATTGGTCATTTTCCACAATTCCAGATACAGTTCTTATCCTCCTTATGTACAAATCCGGGCTGGAGAGAAAAGAATTCCTGACCCGGCCAACTTTTTTTTACCACCGGCAAGGATATCCCAAAAATCTCCACATGTATGCATGTACAGGGCCTCTGAACCCAACTCTCTGGTTTTTTTTCTTTTTCCTTTTTTCCCGGGGGTGGGGTAGTTATGAACCACTGCAAAAAGTAAGTCAACAGGCGAGGCTGACTTATCGGGCACAGTAAAGCAGCTAGAACCTACACCAGCCCGGCTATCCATGGTGTGATTTCTCAGTCGACGGAACCACCACCTCTGCTGCTGCTACACTCTTTCCCGGACACCTTGTCTGCCTTCTCCTTAGCCCTGAAATCATCCAAACTGCGGTACTCTTCTCTAAGAAGCCTCTCCAACTCGGGGTGCTTCCTTAGAGGCTCGGTGCTTCCGCGATCTTCTCTGTAGTGATGAAATGCCCTAATATATGAAAATTTTGGCAATTAGTAATAAATCAAACAAAAATCGATGAGCTTCAGGTTTTATAACTACTGTTTACTCTTCTAGCATGTATTGTTGATGAGAAAGATGATACCAAACCAGAGAATTCCAACAAAACTGCATCAGGGGAAACAATTGGGTAAACCTTGGATACAGAGGTTAGACTTTATATCATCTATATCTTGCGTGGAAAATATATGTGGACCATTTGAACATCAGAAACAAATACACCATTTCTTTAATTATAAAAAAAAAAACTCTTCATATAGCGAAAAAAGTTGCTATAAATTAAAAGTTCCATGTAATTTCCTGCAAGATTTATGTCGATAAATTTATAACACATCTTTCCGAATTTAAAGATGCTGTGTCAAGCCATCAGAAAATCAATCAGAAGCTCATGCAACTTCTTTGTATAAATTTCTTTTGTGCTTTGATCAGTCCACAATATCCGTAAACAAGCTTTAGACAATGCAGGGCCAGTCTTCTCACATCAAATCCTAATATACTGGTAAACCATTGAATTGTAATAAATAATGAGAGAAGATATCACAGCTACTAACTTTAGCATACAAGATAACATGGAATATAGCATAAATTCCTCAAGCAAGCAAGAAAGTACACAAATGACACAGGTATGTAGTATATCTCATGTAAGAGATGGATGAGCTACACATCAGGAGCAAGCAAAAAATAACTAAACGTTAGCAACCAAGGAAAACAAACTGACAGTAGCACTATTAGACATATTACCAGTATTTTTCAAGACCATAAAGATTGCCTTTCTTGTAGAACTCAAGCGTAAGCTGTTCAAAATCATCATAAAGATCATCTCTAAAGTGTTTCTCCAACCCATAACTGAAAAAAAAAAAAGAGTAAAGAAAAGCAATTAGAATTATTCCAATTTTAAATTAATCACAACATGCAAAATAAAGCATTGTGAAACAAAAAGTTCAAGCCCAGAAATTTGTGGTTCCAACATATTCATGACATAATATTCAGCCAAACCTATAAAATCTGAAGAGACACTCTAGTCCATAATTATACTTAGCAGCTGCATCTTCCATTGCGAGCTTACAGAATTCATCGTACATGGATTTGTTGAACATGTCTCTGAGAAAATATGACCAGAACCGGTAGAGAGTATTCATTTCCTGCAAATAAAACAACAGATACTTCATACAATTCATCACAAATAAAATATATAGTATACCTTAGTCGAAGACCCAAACAGAATTTAAGATAAAATATACAGTTGAAACATAAATATTTCAGCATATATGGGAAGCTGCACATGTGCCAGCAGGGAAAACGGAATCATCAGGACATTAGTACAATGTTCAGAGGATAAATCAGGAACCTAAGGACAATGACACACTCCATTAACCCCAATAAGGTCAAATCAATTAAAACATTAAACGTTGTATGGCATATGCCATTAGCAAATGATGTCATCACCAGTCTTAACCAGGTCAAAGGTAGCTTTAGAACCCACATTTTTATCATGAACATCAAGGAAAAAATTAATTAATCATCAAAACCTACCTCACTGCAACCGATTCCTAGTCTCTTACGATCATTAAGACATTTCTTGTGGAACTTCAGATACCTTCATCAAGGAACGGCTGAATGAGAATGGGTACATATAATAAATAACAAATCATAAAATAGCACAAATGAAATAAACATTAATTATGGTGTTAAAGCATTTAAGGGTCTAATGAAAAATCATCTACTTTTGCTGCTTAAATTGATTTTCTTCTAAAAGCTGATGACTTGGATGCTGAAATGGTGGAAATGATTTTGGCATCGATCCCACAGGTGGACTCCCAGAAAGAAAACTATGTGGAGAGCAACTCAACTTTGATGACATCAATCTGGAATGTGAAAGTTGGAAGCAAAGATCAATAAGACATGATAATAAAGCTAGCTGTACCATTTAAACAGAAACTACCAATACTAACCCGGGATTTTCTGGTGGCGTTGATCCAAAAAAAAATCCAACCGAGTTGCTTGGTGGGCTCTCAGACACAATTCCATGATGATTTCGTCCACTGCCATAATTTCTAAAATTGCTTGGAAAAAGACGCCGTTTATGTGAGGTGTGTGATTTGCTGGTGCCTTTATTTTGGCGCCTTCGGGAATTAGCTTGACCAGCCTCTTCAGAGGCATTATTTCCAATATTTATGTTTGCCTTCAAATGCAAAGATGAGGATGCAGTGATGGAAGTTCTAGATTCCCCAGATTTATTCACTGTTCCAACCTTATTCCTCCGACTACTAGATCGTTTGGCATGCAACTCCTGCTAGTTACACAACACCAAAGACATTTATACATCTGCATCAGAGGACTAAAGTTCTACAGAAGAGCAATTGAACTTGACCCAATAAACAAAAAATGTCAATATCAAACTCAGATGGTACAAAACTATCATGCTTATGGCAAAAATGATAAATAAAAGGAATCAAACAACAACAAATTTATTTGACTTATATCACCTGCAACTTCAACAACTGAGAAAAACAAAAAAAACTACCTGCTCATAAAAATAAAGTCCGTCATTGATAGCAGATGCAAGTTCATTCGATATTGTCTCCGATTGCCCTGAGCCAGTCCTATCATCGTGGTCACCCCTAATATCCTGCAAATATCCATCATTACTGCAGAAACTTTATACAGCAGTACAACCACTAAACATGCCAACTCTGCCAACTGACCTATGGGAATTTACTGTCAAACATCATGTCTATCCAAAGCTATAGATGTAAATAGAATATTTTGAGTTAGTTTACAAGACATTGGTTTATACAAAAGCAGCAGATTGACAACAAAGCAAATTGCTTGATAAAGAAATTCAAATGACCTTGATCCACAAGTGAACATTTAAAGGTCCCCATGGCGTTTAAAAACCAACTTGTGTTGTTACTTGGTGTTTACACCAATGCAACAGAGGGATAATACCGCAGCAAAAAGTTTGATATCTTTAATTAAGAGAAAGGAAGTTTGAAGGTTGGCTTTTAACATCTAGAAACAAATTTCCATCCTTCATACTTGGAAAAAATTATCAAGAAATTTCCAATAATTTAAATCTAAGCTGCCACATTCATCCTCAGTGCAAATACTGTCAAGAGAGTTCGGATGATTATTTTTAAGCTTTTACCATAATATTACCTTTTTAGAATTTAAGAAGATTATTAACTTTAGTCATACTAAGAGTTCCCATGGTTCAGTTTTATTGATTTGGAGGACTTGAAGCAAGCTTAGATTTTTCAAACAGTATAAAGGTATCAGTGCAAATAAACTTTTCTTGGACTTTCATGCAGATTAAATAACATGACAAAAGGCAATGTCACGTGTAATTTTATGATGCAGGTAGAGCCTAACAATAACCTCACATGTAAAATATCTTAAGCTATAATTTGTGGTCAGACTAGGTTACTAACTTACACCATAAAGTAATTCACCAGGTAACATCAGAACCTGGAAACAATCAGTAAGCAAATTTTACTGAGACTGGAAAACTACAAAAATTCCATGAGATGTTTGTAAAAACCTGTTAACCTGACTCAAATAGATCCAGATGGGGAAACTTGACTGCTTAGTTAGTTGATATGACTTTGGTAAGCAAGTATCTTAAGCACCAGTTTCAATATAACCAGATCCAACATAATATGCTGTCCATTCGAAATTAACATGAAAGTCAAGATATCTTCATGTATGTTTTCCCTGGGTAGCAACTGGCACCAACTGCATATGGCTGACAATGAAGATAACGCCAATATGTCATATCCATGAACTCATGGTGACTTTAAAATAATACTATTTGATACACATTACACCCTATAATTATGGAAGAAGCTTCACTGATGATTATGGATGGTGCAAAAAATCAGTTTCAACCTACTGACATGACTGTCTTCATTAGAGGTCAGGAAAAATGGCCTATTTTCAAAATAGTGAGGTTTGACGTGATATAACCCAGCCCTTCACCAAGGTTCTATGTGCCATATACTGTGAGTGATGTACGTGCCGGCCACAACTAAAATTGCATGTTACTGACTCCTGTTGTTGCATGCAGCATTCTTTCACAAAAAGGAAGTGTACCAACATGAGTACAAATATTGTCACAGTCCATGTCATTTGCCATCTCTAAGGATGTGACTTAAAGTGAAAAACAGAGGCTAACAAATACCAAAAGAAATAGTTCCAAACCAATAATGTAATTCCACAATCAGCCCTGATTAGAGCTCCAATTGAACGACAGGTAATGTACCCTAAAGATGCTACGTACAAATTCATTTCTTTTCATCAAACACTAAAATACAAACACAAAGGTCTCTCCTCTTTGATTGAGGTACTTACAAAGCAGAACAATGTTTACAAAAATAAGAAAAGTGATCTAAGGCATGTTTGTTGCATGGAAAAATGCAAAAAACAAAGAATCTTTTATTGTATTTGGAATGTAGAAAAAAAAAGTTATTCTCTTTCCACAAAAATGCATTGAAGAGCCAATGAGAAGATTCTCAGATGTTTTCTTTTCATCTTCCATTGAGAAAAATCTGAAAAATGAAGTCAAATTTTCTTTGGAATCTGGAAAGTACTTGCCAGATCTTCGGGTTTCACTGTCAAACAAACAATGGAAAACATTTCCAAAGGAAAATGAGTTTTGTGAAATTTTCTGTACATTCAAAGACACCCTGGAGAAAGGATGTAACCGCAAGATACAAACAAGAAAAACAATATAGCAAGACTACCGTCAATAAATAAGAAAAGAACACCTTTTAATTTCAAAAGAAGGGATAAAAGAGAAATTTCTGCTTTTTCCATTTCTCTCCCAGTTAAATTTTTGGGTGTTCCTTCATCCTTATATGGCTGGGAAATAATCAATGCATTTGTTTTCACATAAAAACAGCAAGGTAAAACAAAGCTATTTGACCACTAAATGAACCCTTTAAACTTAAAATCAGACTGGATGTACGTGGAAACCAATGAAACACAACCAATTCAAACTTTACTTCACCAACCTCACCACTAAGCATGACAATAGCAATCATGCAATTTACTCACCTCTTGCTGCAAAGCATGGAACTAAGTATTTCAGTCTATGGACCACACTATAGTTGTTCAACCACTTCAACAGTTTCAACATAACATGCCTATGGAAGAATATCAACAATACGACTATTTTTTTAACTGCAGCATGCCATACTAGAGCAACAAACTGTACTGGTCTGAAAGGAAAAAGTATGCAAGTAGTGAATGAAATTTAATTCCTAACTTCAGAACACTTGTAACTTTTGGTACAAGACCTACATGAAAAAAAACACTTCATATGCACAAGACAGTTTTCAGTTATCTGCAATTTCAAGTATCTAATTTGAACTAAAATTTCTAACACACGTTTCAGAATATATTAAAATAAAATACTTAACCAAAGAAAAAAAAAGTCAACAAATAGGCAGCCCCAGAGAGAAAATCATCAAGCCAACTTATCCAAATTTATAATGGTTGATGTACAGTTAATAACTACATGAATTTTACCCACCTGAAAAGCAGATTTGATATGTAATTTTATAACATGGATCAGAGAAGCAAATATGACAGTGTGAAAAATTAGAGAAATTGGTTGAAAAATATTATCGTAATCTTGCCTGTGTCACAATTATGAGTCTATGCACATCTTGATCATTAACATCCATTTCATCCTCTTCATCATCAACTCTGTTGTATATTCCATCATCGGAGAGAAGGATTGAATAAGTAGTAGAACAGAAAATTCAACTAGTAAAAGTGAAAACCATAATTCAAAATAGAGCATTGTCATTACTATCACAAGGCATCTAAACAACATTGTATCAAGACTTCTTAAACAATGATATCTACAACATGAACTTGCAAGATCACAGAATTTGGTACTTTTATTGTTCAATCACTCACAACATGAAGTTGATTGTCCCTGATACATCTAGAGCCAAGCACCACTTATGCAATTAGATACTTTCACGGGCCAACTTCAGAGCATAATTCAAAAGCAAGGACACATAAAGACTAATTAAGGAAAAATTAGAAAAATATAGCGAGTCGTCTTAAAACTAAAAAAATAATTTAAGGTGACTAAAAATTCCACTCGCTTTGGATTCCCCATGCCATAATGCTATGTGCATAGATGACTTCTTAGTGTTTTGCTGTGATAATAAAACACAACTGAGCCAAGAAAAGAAGTACCAAGACTTATCAGCTACATAGATGTACTCTAGTTAGATAAGTGTCTGTCAAAGGTATCTAAATGCTATCATATTCTGCACCACAAAATTGATAACAACTGAGTGCAACATTTGAATATTCTTATACAAAATGTTATGATGTGCATCCAAGCCAAATAGATAATTTGTGATGAGGTATGCAAAAGCTAGTTCAGGAAAGGAAAAACTTGAAGCAGAATAAGGCACCTTAATAAAAGGAGCGCTTAACAGAATAAACCTCTTAATTACCTTTTGCGTAAAGAGAGATGTTCCATCTCGTTTGTTGTCTGCTCTAATTCGAGCTCCTCATCAAGCATAAATGTGCTTTGCGCATTGAAGATAAGAGACTCATCCAGGAAACCACTATCAAAACCTGAATTTTGTGTGCCAGAACTCTCTGTTTGGAAAAAAATTTTCTCGAGTTTAGGATCATTACTTGACAGGTTGGCTGCATCCTCTGAATTTCTGGAGCTAACAGCATCACCCAATTTAATATTGACATCAACATAGCTTCCAGTGGAGTCATTACCAAGTGTAAAACTACAACCACTGCAAGGATCTCTTTGTCCGGCCTCAGAAAATAATCCAGATTCTACCTCCTTGTTGTTCTTGCTATCTCTATCATATACTATTTTTCCATCACTAGTAGGCATGTCCCCAGTAATAAATTCTGAATACTTATTAGTTTCCTTTATATGACAATGATTTGTTTGATCTGAATATTCATCATTATCTTCAGTAACAGCTTGATGGCTATTGTGAGAAATGCAATGCCCATTAGTTTCAGTAGTATCAATATTCTCCACCCTGACAGAAGATTGGCTCTCCATGGGCTGAGGTTGTGGAGATAATGTAGCATGAGTTGAAACCTTAACCCACTTAGACCAATCACCACGCCGCCTTATTTTGTCATCCTGCCAATTCAAATAAGAATAAGAACCTAAAAACATAAAATAAATTCATAGTCTTTGTTTTACATATTTGACCAGATAAAATTAGCAAAATTAACTATAAAATAGCAAATCTTGTTTCTAAAACTACAAAATAACTACTGCAACCTTGACTTCTACCAAACTTGAGCCCCGCAAAGCATCCAGAATCAAGGGTATATTATTTGTCATTTTCTTTACCTGCAGGACCATCCATTTATCAGTAACAACATCTTGCAAATCTATTTACCATTGAAAGTTTATTCATATGGCATCACACGAAAATATTTAGCAGCAAAATAAAGTGTACCCTATTGAAATCCGCAATTCTATATATAGGTACCCATCCCTGCTCATCCAGTAATGATATCAAGTAAACATCTGTCTTCAAGTTCTCATCACTACAAAAGAATATTACAGTTAGAGCAATGAGACAAAAGAGAAAAATAAGGTACAAAGATGACTTGCTTTAAGTGGAACTACATCTACAGCTCTGACCATAAAAACATCACACAAGTTCAATTCATGAAATGATCCCAACCTAATGTTGAGATAGCACAGTTACATAAATGTGAAGTGCACATGTTGAAGGTCTCAGACAGAAACATACATGTCCTGTTTGCAACTTTGCATACCAGGTTTAACTGCAAACTTACGTTCAACAACTCAGAGCAGCAGCCCATGTGATAGAAGAATTAACACTAGATCAAATGACACGTGGCAAACATAAAAACCAACCTGAAATAGTACTCAATTTGCCTGACTATATTAGTTCTCAAAGCAGCCATCTCCGGTGTTAGACTGGGATAGACAGGAGGAGAAGGATGTGAAGAAAAGCGAGGAGGGCCATGCATCATTTCAAGAGGAGCAGGAGACACATAATACATGGGAGGGGGAGGACCTGAGATTGAGCAACATAGATTAGTTATGCAAAAAAGCAATATGATTCCAGTTAAAAAAAAAAAAAAAAAAAAAAAAGGGAACATTTAGATGAAATATTACCAGTGAAACCAGGTCCATTAATGAATCCAGGAGCAGGACCAACAAATCGTGGAACTGGCCTAATAAAAGTTCTTGGTCCAATAGCTTGTGGCATATTGATGCTGTCCCTCGGACCAAAAGCCTGATGATTGCCCCATGTTTGATTGAAATTGTTAGGAGGTTCACAAACATTATATGGTCTACCACCATATCCAGCTCCGGGATGCCAATTACTTGGATCTCCTCGTGGTAGTGGCTGAAGATTTCTGTTTCCCTCATTTCCTCCAGCTTGACCGGTTGGGACAAAAACTGGCATATGAGATTCCCCAGATTTCACAATGTGTGGCTGACCATTAGGAAATGGTGTGCGGCATGTCTGATAAGCATAATCATGAACTATCAGGGTTTGAGGTTGTAAAACTGGATAGAATACTGGTTGCCCTGGTTGTTGGTGGTATGCAAAGTGTACAGGAAAAGATGGCCCACCATTAACTAGTGTGTTACGTCTGGGACCATGCTTGTTAGAATGCACTGAGTGATGCTTGGAAGAATTGTTACTTCCAAATCCACCAGATTTGCCCATGCCCATCGACCCCTGAAAAGAAAGAGGAATACGCTCACAGACAATATCCTTAAAATGAAAACTAATCACCAAACTAGTACATAAAAAACACACAAAAGAAGGTACAAAATTTGTAAACTTCTAACAATCGTCAATTTTTACAAACAAAGCTGAATTGAACAGAAATGAAATACACTTTCCCATATATAAGCTACAATGTATAGAAATGGAATATATGTTTCTTGTTTAACCATAAAAAAAATGAATGTTGTTCTCCATTATTTCTCCTCCAACAAGCATATTTAGCCAGCCTGTAGATTCTTATGCTAAATAATATATCGTACATCTACTGACCATTGTTTGGGCTATCAACCAGAGCACGGATGGTAACACAGGAATCTTGATTCTTGAACAAACTGGAGAACAGCTTGCAGTGCATCCGCATACAGTTTATAATGAGCAGACCTTGTTGAGTCACGTACTGAATCAGTCAAAGGATTAAGGAAACTTTCTGTGTGACTCAAGTCACTCAACCATAACTCAAGCTCAAGTCAAGCAGAATCAGCCCAAGTGATAACCAAA